>NW_007809934.1:0-993 GCF_000696425.1 Galeopterus variegatus | reverse complement strand
TGTCTCCCCCTGAAGTGGGGAGACCAGTAGGCTTCACAGCACGATAGGTAGCAAAGCAGAAAGTTTTTCTTGGATACCCAATAGAAATGTGACAACTTTCCAAATTAGCCTACAGAACAGAAACAGCTGAAGTCTCACCAGCACAGAAGGGAATGTTGCTGCTCCAGGAGTACCAGAAGCTGAGCCCCAATATTAAATATATCTATGTCTGCACAACAAAATAGAGTAATTCCTCTAAGGGAACCTCAGTGTCTTCAAGGGCATTCAGTTCTAGCCCCTCAAAGGACTGATTTTCAACTTAAAACAGTTAATAAAGGAATTAAAAGACTTGTCAATACTGAGACTCCAAATTAAATCATAAAACATTAAATGGAAGAAATGTTTCAAAATACAGATAAAGAAATACAAACAAATGAAAAATATCAGGGAATGTATAAAAGGCTTGGATGGCAGATCTAATAGACCTAACTTCCAAATAATGGGAATTACAGAAGAAGAAAAAGGAATAAATGGAAGAGAGGCTATAATGAATTTCTTAAAAATGGAAGAAAATTTGCCTTACTTAAAGAATGACTTGAATCTGAAAATGCAGATTAAAAGAGCTTGCTGAGGTCTAGAAAGAAATGGTCTTTTTTTTAAAAAAAAAAAAGAGAAAAGACACATACCTAGGCATATCTACGTAAAATTTCTGAGCCCCAAGAATAAGAGGAACACCTAAAAGTTTTCAAAAAAGAATAAAAATTCCTTACAAAGAAAAAACAGTTTTGTATCAGACTTCTCAGTAGCTGCAATAAAAGCTGGACTGGAAAAAGGCCCTATAGACTGATAAGTAAAAAGGAACTGTAGTCTAAGAATATCCCATCTTGGATGATATTGTTTACCAGTTAGAGAAGGAAAGCTATTTGAAGACATTCAAGAATTCAAATAATATTCATGCCACTTCCCTCTTTGAGAAAAGCACTCAAGAATAGACATAATAAATAAATTGGAACA
>NW_007809933.1:0-993 GCF_000696425.1 Galeopterus variegatus | reverse complement strand
CTCCCAGCGCCGCACTGTCCCAAGTGCGCCACGGGCTTGGCCCTCAGTTCTGGATTTAGCTTCATAAAATATTGCACAAAAAATATGTGTAAAAAGAAAAAACTGCAAGAAAAAAATGAATAAAACCCCATGGAAAAATAATTTGATACGTCAAAGTGCATACTAGATTTCACTTTCCCTACCTTCTAATAGCTGTAAAAACCTAAACTTCCAAATCTAAATACCTAGAATGGCTTCTTTGTTCTGACCAAACTTTGACCCACTGAACTGGCCCCCAGAAGTCAAGTCTATACCTGAGGACTTGGACTTCGGGGAAGGCAGATGATTCAAGCTGAGACAAGCAGAGTTCCTTCTTTGCAGTTTAAAATTAGAAATGAGACTTCAGGCTCAGCTGGGGTTAGTCTCCTGAGGAGGAACACATAAAAATATGTGAGGAGCCACATGACTCCACACGGACTAAGCAGCAATTTCCTTTGGTTGAATGTCCCCCCAAAACTTAATCCCCACTGTAACTGTTTAGGGTGGGAAATCCTATTATGGTAATCAAAAGGTGGGGCCTTGAAGAGGTGATTAGATTGTATGATTAATGTTAATGGATTAATAATGGTGGTCAGGGGCGTGGTTCTGAGGGGCTTTTAAAAGGGGAGCACAGAGTCTGTCCCTCTCTCTGCTCCACCACTTTCTACTACATAAGACCCCTGTGTTGCTGTAAAGTCACCGCCAAAGAAAGCCCTCAACACAAGTGCTCCTTGACTTTGGACTTCCCAGCCTCTGAAACTGTTAAGTGATAAACTTCATTTTCTTCATAAAATACCCAGTTCTGTGTATTTTTTTAATAAGCAACAGAAACAGGCTAATGCAGCAGGGAAAGCTGGTCTGCAAGAAGGAGGAAGCACTTCCCAGGAAGAAACACGGACAAGAGAGGGGAGGGGTTAAGGCAATGAGGTGGAGGGAAGAGGGACAGAGAGAGATTTTCAAATTCTGGAAGGTACC
>NW_007809932.1:0-993 GCF_000696425.1 Galeopterus variegatus | reverse complement strand
AAATTAAAGAGGACACAAAATATGGGAACATTCAATGCTCTTGCATGGCCAATTCTTTCCCGATGAACGTGCCACGATCAGTGGTTGTTTGAGAACTACATACTGTTTTTCATAATTACTTTTACTTATTTAAAACCCCACCAACAATGTGTAAGTGTTTCTCATTCTCCTCATCCTTGCCTGTATTTGTCATTTTCTGTCTTTTATATTTTTTAACTAAAAAAAATTCTTTCTAGTTACGCAGACACACACACAATAGTCCCCATATTTGTGGTTTTGCTTTCTGTAGTTTCAGTACATCTGCAGTTTCAGGCATCCACTTGGGGGTCTTGGAATGTATTCTATGCCAAAAATGGGGGACTAATGTATAAGTTTATCTTTATTCCATTTTACGGATCATTACATTAGTTGATGTTGTGAAAACTGATTATTTATATTCAAAGTTAGAAATTGCCTGCAAAAGATAATTATATCCTAAAATGTTTCAGACCATTTAGAATGAAAATCAAGAATTTTAAAGACATGGGAAAAAAGGATTTACTGTTGTAGTATTATTGTATTCATCCACAAATGAAATGCAATGTAAGGATATAGCATATACAGGAGAATTACTAAGGTTGGGGTAGGTAAGGTTAATTTCTAGCATTCAGTAAGGTTAATGCTGTAAGAAGTATTTTTTTATTGAAGCATACTTAATTATATATCAGATAATATTGATTAGGAAATATATAGCTGGTGATTTAAATCCAAATAAAATCTATATGGATTGTAAAAAATATGTAGCATGAAACACATTTATTTAGTATTATTACTCAAAATGATATAGACATGATGCCAGAATAGTTAAATTTAAATTGCTGCTTGATATATGTTATTCCTGAAGCTTTCTGTCTTTGCTAATTTTTTTTTCCTTTTTTTTTTTTGTCTTTTTGTTTTTCGTGACTGGCAATGGATCGCAACCCTCAGTGTCGCGCCCGTACCGGACCGGGACCG
>NW_007809931.1:0-993 GCF_000696425.1 Galeopterus variegatus | reverse complement strand
GAATACCACCATTGTTAGGAAATTCACACCGATGCACTGAGGCAAAGAGCCATGATGTATATGTATGTAACTTACTCTTAAAAGGTTCTAAAAAAAAATTACATAGATGAACTGGAGACAGAGATAGAGGGACAAGTGATAAGACAAATGGGTAATATGTTAACACTAGGTGAATCTGCATAAAGGGAATATGGATATTCTTATTTTTGCAACTTTTCTGTAAATCTAAAAGTATTTCCAAATTAAAAGTTTTAAAATATACATATTTTTACCGTGACGTGTCTGGATATGGATCTCTTTCTTTTTATTCTACATGGAGTTCACTGTGCTGCTTTAGGTGGTTTCTTTACGAAATTCAGAAAATATTAATGCATTACTTATTTGAATATTGTTCTGTTCCTTTCCTTCTTATCTTTCTTATAATCTCTTTACACGTACAGTGGTTTGTTAATGGGGTACCACATTTCTTTGAGGCTCTGTACATGTGTTTTTATTATTTTATCTCCATCTTTCATGTTGCGTAAGCACTGTCAATTTATCTTCAAGCTCACTGATTGTTCTAGCGTTGAGCAATTCTACTGAATTTTTTATTTTAGTCTTTGTACTTTTCAAATCCAAGAAATTAATTTCGTTTTTCTTTTTAAAAAATTCTATATACTTAATAAGGTATATTATCAAACATTTCCTTACTTCTGTGAGGTTTTTTTTTTTTTCTTTTAGTTCTTTAAACACATTTGTAACAGCTTTTTGAGGACTCTGTCTTCTAAGTCCGACACCTGTGCCCTGTAAAAGGCAGTTCCTGGTGCCTACTTCTGTTTACTCTGTGTGGGTCTCCCTATCCATTTCTCTGCATGTCTCTAAATTTACTATTAAAAACTGTGTGACTTAGATAACATTGTAGCAATTCTAGTTACTGACTACTCCTTCCCAAGGATTTGTTTCCTATGCTTGTTTATTCTTTTAGTGATTTGGCTATACTCTTTCAGTCAAATC
>NW_007809930.1:0-993 GCF_000696425.1 Galeopterus variegatus | reverse complement strand
AATTAATTCTTCTCAGACATCATATATTTTATCTCTAGCAATTTCATTTGGCCCTCTCCTTTTTTATATATGGTTTCTATTTCTGTTTCAAAATTATCCACCTGGTCATGTAGTTATGTATGTTTTCCTCTAGATCTTTTAACATATTTATCAAAGTTATTTTAAAGTCTCTGTTTTATTTTAACGTCTGGGCCATCTCTGAGTGTGTCTTTATTTCCTATTGAAAATTTTTAATTTTTTTTTTCATGCGTTTTGTAATTTTTCATTGTATGCAGAACATTGTCAAAAAATAGTACAGACCTTAATAAATAACATTTTGCTCAGGAAAGACAACAGTTTCTTTTTTTCTGTCAGCAGTCCATTTAAAGTGTAGTCGAGTTGTGTCTGGAACTTACTATTGTTTTAATTAGATTTAGTTCACTATTAGATTAATGATTAAAGAGTGAGTCAGTGCTTTACCTTCAGAGGGGTAAGACCTCCTTGTACAAACACGTTTTAGCTTCTTGAACCTGGGTCTATTTCTGCTTTATGAAATGGCTTTCAACTTTTTATGTTGCTAAGGATTTCTCTCTGCTCTTGTGTTCTGCCTCCTGGCTTTCTGTGGTTCCAGAGATTTCTTTCTGCTCCGCTGCCTTGCCGTTATCCTTGGGGTATTGGGCAGTGTTCGTAGTGAATGCTAAGCATGCCTGTAAGGGGTTTAGAGTGGTATGTCTATGGCTGGAGTCAGGGCAGAAGAGCTGAAAAAGACCTTCAGGTCCTGGACACTTGTTCCTCAAAGGGATCTCTTAGGTCTCCTGCCCTTCCTCCAGCTGCGAATAGCCTTTGACGAGTACTTAATAAAGGCTTGCAGTGTCTTGGAGGGTCTCTCTGAGTTTTCCTGCACTCTTTTCGTCATTCATCAAGAGCCTGTATCTTGGGGATTCTGTCTCAGCTCTCTTGGTCTGCTCATAATCTTCTGCATGAACACTTAACGAAGGCCTATGGCGATGATAC
>NW_007809929.1:0-993 GCF_000696425.1 Galeopterus variegatus | reverse complement strand
TGAGTCTATGGTAATCCTGTTTAACTGTTTGAGAAACTGCTAGACTCTTTTAATTGTACCACTTTATATGCCAACCATTGATCTGTGAGGATTCTGATTTTTACACAACCTTCCCAACATTTGTTATTGTCTGACTTTTTTATTATGGCCATCCTCTTGGGTATGAAGTGGTTTCCATTGTGGTTTTGATTTGCATTTCCCTGATGACTTAAAGATATCAATATCTTTTCATGTGTGTATTGTCCATTTGTATATCTTCTTTGGAAAAATTTCTTTTTTTTTGTCTTTTTCATGACCGGTAAGGGGATCGCAACCCTTGGTGTGGTGTCGCCCGCACCGCGCTCAGCCAGTGAGCGCACCAGCCATCCCTATATAGGATCCGAACCCGCGGCCTCAGTGCTACCAGCGCCACATTCTCCTGAGTGAGTCACGGGGCCGGCCCAAGATACAAATTTCTTATCTGACATATGATTTGCAAATATTTCTCCCCATTCTGTGGGTTGGCTTTTCATTTTCCTGATGGTATTCTTTGATGCAAAAAAGTTTTTTACTTTGATGAAGTCCAGTTTATCACTTTTTCTTTTATTCGTTTTGCTTTTGGTGTCCTACGAATCCACTGCCAAATCCAAGGTCATGAAGACTTACCCCTATGTCTTCTTATAAAAGTTTTATAGTTTTAGCTCTTAAGTTTAGGTCTTTGATCTATTTTGAGTTAAATTGTGTATATTGTGTGAGGGAAGCATCCAGCCACATTCTTTTGCATGTGGCTGACCAGTTGTTCCAGCCAACACACAGCTAAGAAGCTGAGAAAGGCTTGTAGCCTACTCTTTCTGGGGAGATACCACAGCCCTCGACTGGGAGCTGGGAGAAGGAGCGCTGTATTCTTGGCTTCACCTGCCTAGAGTGAAGTTTACATCGCGCTGAGTTGGTGTGGGGTGGGGCAGGGAAGGAGTGAGTTGTGGCTCAAATGCCACAGACTCTTACAGTTCTTAC
>NW_007809928.1:0-993 GCF_000696425.1 Galeopterus variegatus | reverse complement strand
GTGCTCAGCCAGTGAGCGCACCGGCCATCCCTATATAGGATCCAAACCCGTGGCGGGAGCGTCGCTGTGCTCTCAGCACCGCACTCTCCCGAGTGAGCCACGGGGCCGGCTCTTTTGGGTTGTCTTATTAATTCACGGGAGTTATTTATATACTCTGGATACAAACTTGTGTTGGTAATAAAATTTTAATATATATTCTCCCACATGGAGGCTTGTCTGTTCACCTTATGGTGTCAGTGAACAGATATTCTTAATTTAATGTCATCTGTTTGTCTTCCTCAAGGGTATCTTGGATTTTTGTCCCTTTGTTCTTCCAATAGCTTTAAAATGAGCTTGTCAACCTTCATGAAAAGCCCCATTGGATTTGATGGGAAATGCATTACGTCTTATATCAATTGGATGAAGATTGACATTGTTGATTTTGTGTCTAATACCATAACATAAGTCTCGATTTATTTAGGTCTTTTTTAATGTCTTTCAATAAAAGTTAATTGTTTTTGCCATAAATGTCTTGCAAAATTTTTGTTTGATATGATCCAAGGTGCTCTATATTTTGTATTGCTGTTATAAATATTGTTTTCTTATTCATTGCTGCTGGTATGTAGAAATGCACTAATTTTTTGTATGGTTCTGTATCCTGCAAATTTGCTAAGCTCATTCATTCAAATAAATTATCTGTAGATTCTTTTAGATTTTTCCACATAGAAAAATTATATCACCTTCTAATAATGACAATTTTGTTTCTTATTTTCCAGTCTTTGTAATTTGTTTCTTTTTCTTGTCTTACTACACTGTGTCTGAGATTTGTAGTAAAAAGTAGAAAAGCAGTAGTAGGGAACGGCACCCTGGCCTCATTCTTAGTTTTAAAGGGAATGTGCCCCAAATTAAGTGTGTGACATTTGCCATATATATTTTTATAGATGCCCTTTATGAGGTTAAGAAAGTTCTTTTTGGTTACTTGTTTCCTAAGTATTTTTATCATAAATGGATTTT
>NW_007809927.1:0-993 GCF_000696425.1 Galeopterus variegatus | reverse complement strand
CTGCTGGAGACACGCACACGCATGCACACACACAGCACACGCCTGCTGGAGACACGCACACACATGCACACACACACAGCACACGCCTGCTGCAGACACGCACACGCATGCACACACACACAGCACACGCCTGCTGCAGACACGCACACGCATGCGCACACACACAGCACACGCCTGCTGCAGACACGCACACGCATGCACACACACACAGCACACACCTGCTGGAGACACGCACATGCATGCACACACACAGCACACTCCTGCTGGAGACACACACATGCACGCACACACACACACACACGCAGTAGAGGAAACAGACGTGTCAGGGGCACAGTGCTGTGGTTCAGAGCTCAGGCTCCCAGTCAGAGGGATCTGGGCTCAATCCCGGTGCTGCTACTTCTGGCCACTTAACCTTGGGCAGGTGACCGACCTTCTCTGAATCTGTTCCCTCACCCTTTAAAAAGCGACAATGATGTTAGCTGTTTCACAGGCCTCCTGTGGCTCTTACGTGAGATTGTTTTGCACAGCGCCTGGGGCGTGGAAGTGCTCAACCAGTGTAGACTCTTCTTATCACTCCCTGCCAGGGCCAGGGTCTCAGTCTTGCTCTCCGCTGTTATTCCCAGAATCTACAGAGCACCTGGTGCTCAGTAAATGCATGTTGAATGAATGGAAGCTTTTTTTGGAGGGGGGAAGGGTGCTTTGCTGTTCGCTAGAGCAGCATGAGGAGGTTTGTTGGGATACCTTCCTCATCCCGAACACAGTGGACTCCATTGCCGACCCCCTACCCACTCTGCTGCTCTGGAGCTGGGGGCGGGGAGGGGCGCGGAAGGGGCAGTGGCTCTGAGAGCAGGGGGACGTGGGTCCTCACCAGCTGAGACCTTGATAAAGGGATTTGACTCCTTGCACGTTGATTTTACATTTTAAAACAAAGCCAGGGCCGGCCTGGTGGCGCACTGCTACAGTGCGCTGCTTGGGAGCGCGGTGGCGCTCCCG
>NW_007809926.1:0-993 GCF_000696425.1 Galeopterus variegatus | reverse complement strand
TGTCCATTTTTTAAACCCCTAAAATAGCAATTTCCTATTTGAAAATAGAAAAGAAGCTAATTACTCTTTTTTTAGACTCTCAAATGTCATAAAGTTAATGGCAGCTTTTAGGAAGAGAAAAAAAACCCCTCACCTCATCAAATGTACCCATCCATTTTAAGACCCACTTCAAACTGAGAAAGGCTAAAATGTGAAAAAAGCTGTGTCTCGGAAGCAAGAGAATGTGGAATTACTGTCAGATTACTGTCACTTTCTGGGGACACCAGCAGTAAGCTCTCTGCCTCAATCCATGCCAACAGTGAGTCATCCTTTCCAGTGGTCCCTCCCTGGTGCAGCAGGCCAGGTGCCTTGTGAGCAAGGAGCCCCTCGTTGCTGGAACACCTGGAAAAGGTGGAGGCAGGGGGGATTCCGGTAAGGCCAGTGCAGCCTGAGTGTGCCTCTGGGGTTGTGTGGTCATGCATCTATTTTAATACATACCTTCTATTCATGGCAAGTGAAGCAGACTTTTTGTTTATGGTAGTAATATAGCGTTTCCTTTCTTAACAAATTTAAGGGAAAGTGAGTTGATCTAAAGAAAAAGATCAAGTAAATAAATTCCATAGATCAAATTTTTATCTACTTAATGCTTTCCTTAAGTAGTCCTTTTTTCGGGCCGGCCCGGTGGCGCACTGCGCTAGTGCGCCACTTGGGAAGCATGGTTGCACTCCCGCCGAGGGTTCGGATCCCACATACGGACCGGTTCCCGCTCACTGGCTGAGCGAGGCACGGGGGCAACACCAAGGGTTGCGATCCCATTGCCGGTCCCGGTCCGGTACGGGGGCGACCCTGAGGGTTGCGATCCGTTGCCGGACACAGAAAAAGACAAAAAAAAAAAAAGTAGTCCTTTTTTCCAGATCTGGAAAAAATCCTGATAGCAGAATGCACACAAAAAAAAAAATCTCAACGAAAGCCTGCTCTCTCCAGCCAAAGGACCAGAGGGAGCCCAACAAGGCA
>NW_007809925.1:0-993 GCF_000696425.1 Galeopterus variegatus | reverse complement strand
AAAAAAAAAAACTGGTACATACATCTTTTCCCTTTCTTTTTAGTTATTTTCTTAAGATAAATTCTCAGGACTTGGATAAATGTGTGAAAGTGTATAAACATTTGTTTAGGTTCCTGGTATACTGTTTTAAAAACATTGCAATAATGTATAATGTCACCATTTAGAGTGGTCCACCAGCCACTGGAGTGCATTTACACAAGGAGAGTCACCAGTACAGACCAAAGAAAAGAAGAGGATGTCTCTCTCCCCAAACCCATTCCAGAGAAACATAAGAAGCATATGCTCTATGATAATACTGTGGGAACTGAACACACCACTCAGCATTGGACAGATCATCTAGGCAACAAATCAACAGAGTCACCATTACTCTTTCAGAAGGAGAGAAGAAATCTAGGGTTATCAGAGGTGGGAGGGGGTCGGGAGAGGGTGATGGGGAGAGATTGGATAAGGGGCATTACGAATAAGTACAATTTGTAACAATAAAAAAATAATAAAATAAAATAAAATAAAATGAGGTCTTCAGGTAGGTCCGAATCCAATATGACTGGTGTCCTTATAAGAAAAGGAAATTTGTACACACAGAGAGACACCAGAAACACACACACACACAGAGGGACAACCATGTGAGGACACAGTGAGAAAGCGGCCATCTACAAGCTAAGGAGAGAGGCTCAGAAGAAACCAAACCTGTCAACGCTTTGATCTTGGACTTCTGGCTTCCAGAAAGGTGAGAAGATAAATTTTTGCTGTTTAAGCCATCCAGTCTGTGGTGCTTTGTTATGGCAGCCCTAGAAAACTTGTAACAGACACTTATAAGGGGCTTGGTGCGAATAAGCACATGGTAAATTATGGTGCATGCAGTTGTTGGTAGTGCCATTATTGAGAAGAGGCAGAATGGATGGGAAGCATCATATCAAGGTAAAATATGAGCCAGCCACTAAAGTATGGTATGATTTTGTAGGTTAAAAAGATAGGTTCCTGGTGGGGCCGGCC
>NW_007809924.1:0-993 GCF_000696425.1 Galeopterus variegatus | reverse complement strand
GCCTTCTGGTACCGGCCGCGGCCGCGGGAGGCAGGCGGCGTGGGCGGGCAGCAGGAGCGCCATGTCGCCAGGAACACTCACGTGGTTCCCTTGTCATTATCTGAACTGAAACGCAGCTGTGCACCCACAGAGCCCCGGAATCCCTGAGGAGGCAGCAGGCACAGGAGCCATTTCCCAGTGGCATGTGCTCTGCGAGCTGTCCCTTGGTGACTTCGTAGCAGCCGATGCATGTGGGCCAGAAAAACGGGGCAGGACGAGAGGCGGAGGCACCAAGGGCGGAGAGCTGCCCGCACACGGCGCCCAGCCGCGGCCTGTTCCAGGGCCCCGGGAGCCTGCGCAGGGACGTGTCATCCCCTGGCCACTGCCTCATAGCTGCTGAGCGCCTCCCTGGGCCTCGAGATGGGGTGGCCCCGGGTTTTGGTGGGTTTTGGGAATCCCTAGGATTTGCCAGTCTGGGCAAGGCCATTTGGGGGTGGAAGAGAAGGATGCAAAGGGCCTGAGGTGAATCACATTGTGTACGATTCCATCTCCTCACAACTTTTGTATACAGGGAGCAGGAGCAGACAAGAGCTGAGGAGAGCGGAGGGCAGCTGGGGCTCAGGCTTAGAAGCGGACGGAGGCAGTCCCACCTATTCCCCTTGGGGATTCCTCTCCTTTCCCCCAACAGGGCTCCATGGTGCAAGGCTTGGAAAAGACCTAAGGAAAGTCCAGAACATCGTCAGAGAGGGTAACTACAGAAAGCCAAGCGAGCCACGTGCGCCTGCCGTAGCAAGTGCACCAGAAAGCTTTTGTTCTTCCCTTCCTCCCTCACCCCTCACTGCAGTCATCTCCGGAAACTCGGGGTCAGACATTGAAGGAGGGGCCCTGTGTGGGGCACCGGCTAAGAATCTCTCAAATCAGCCCCTTCTCCACTCTAGTGCCTCTCTCTCCCTCCAAAGAGACCACGGCCGTCTCTTGCCTGCACTGCTAAAACTGCCCCCTAACTGGGCTCCC
>NW_007809923.1:0-993 GCF_000696425.1 Galeopterus variegatus | reverse complement strand
ACACACACACACACACACACACACACACAAAATGCATCTAGATACAGACTATACATCCTTCACAAAAATTAACTCTAAATGTACTACAGACCTAAATGTAAAACACAAAACTATAAAACTCCTAGGAGAAAACAGTATGAACTCAAGATGACCTAGAGTTTGGTGACGGTTTTTCAGATACAACATCAAAGGCATGATCCATGAAAAAGGATAAACTGTTGGACTTCATTAAAATTAAAAATTTCTGCTCTGTGAAAGACACTGTCAAGGGAATGAAAAGATAGGCCACAGACCAGGAGAAAATATTGCCAAAAGACATATGCGATAAAGGACTGTTATCATTAATATACGAAGAACCTTAAAACTCAACA
This sequence comes from Galeopterus variegatus, assembly GCF_000696425.1. Classification (NCBI taxonomy): domain Eukaryota; kingdom Metazoa; phylum Chordata; class Mammalia; order Dermoptera; family Cynocephalidae; genus Galeopterus; species Galeopterus variegatus. The sequence goes on along the minus strand of NW_007809923.1, from coordinate 622 downwards.
ATAAGAAAACAGCCCCATTTTAAAATGGGCCATGGACCTTAAATGACACCTCACTAAAGAAGATATACAGATGGCAAATAAACATATGAAAAGATGCCCCACATAATATGTCATCATATAAACACAAGTTAAAACAATGAGATATTGCTGCACATCTATTAGAATGGCCCAAATCCAGAACACTGACCACACATGACGAATGCTGGTGAGCATGTGGAACAGGAACTCTCATTCACTGCTGGTGGGAATACAAAATGGTACAGCCACTTTGAAAGACAGTCTTGCACATCTCTTAGAAAACTGAATGTATGTTCTTACCATATGTTCTGGCAATTACACTCCTTGGTATTTACCCAAAGGAGTTGAAAACTTGTCCAAACAAAAATCTGCACATGGATGTTTACAGCAGCTTAATTCATTACTGTCAGAACTTGGAAGCAATCAAGATGTGCTTCAGCAGCTGAATGGATAATACTCTGTGGGACATCTAGACAATGGGATATTATTCAGTGCTAAAAAGAAACTAGCTATCAAGCCATGAAAAGACATGGAGGAAACATGCATATTACTAAGTGAAAGAAGCTAATATGAAAAGACTTCATACTGTATGATTTCAACTATG
>NW_007809922.1:0-994 GCF_000696425.1 Galeopterus variegatus | reverse complement strand
CTTTTCCATTCTTTGTGTTCATCACCTCCCCTCAGCTGCCACCCTGATCACCCAGGCCACACGCCAGCTGACCTCTCCATGACTTGACATAGGGCAGACATGGCTTCAGGAGTGAGCATGCTTTTCCTTTGCATTTGCAAGCTTGAGATGATTGTTCTAGCGGAGGCATCTGGCCTTTCCACTGCCATTTAGTACATAGACAGTTATGCCAGGCCCTGTGCTTGGTGGAGTGTTGGGAAGGGGTCACAAAGGTAGAGACATGGTCCCTGCTCTCAAGTGATAGCCACATAGAGAACACCAATACACAGATACCTAGAAATGTTGTAAGTGCCCTAACAGGTATGAATAAAGAGCTACGGAAATGTAATGCCTTCTGGCGCTCCCGCCGCGGGTTCGGAATCCTATATAGGGATGGCCGGTGCGCTCACTGGCTGAGCGCGGTGTGGCCGGTCTCAAAAAGGACAACAAAAAAGAGAAGAGGCAGAGAGCGAAGGGTCAAGGACCCAGCACTCAGTATAAGCCCGGAGAAATCCTGAGCATGAGAGATTGGAAGGTCAACAAAAATGTGAGGGGAGGACTGCAGGAGGCTTAGCCTGCGAATATCCCAGTTCAGCCCACAGCCACCCCCCAAAAGAGAGAAAACGTCTTGGGAGGTTTCACGTGACTGCCCCACCGGCCCAGGCCTCAGAGAAAAGTCTAGTCTTTTGGTCAAATGCTTGTGAATTAAACCAGAAAAATGGGGGTGGGGTAAAGAGGTAGAAAAACTATCAACGAGACATGACAGGGACTTGGGTCCAGAGGTCAAAGGTCAAACTGAAGGTATTGGATTGGTTTTCTAAATTTACAGCGACTTGCCCCGAGGAACAGGTTGTCTTGGAGGTAATAAGGACACTTTGGTCTTGTTAAGGGACGCCCCAACCCCTACTGATCTTGACATATGCATTCTGCTTCTGTACAAATCGCTTGCTAAAATAAATGGGGGAATAAACAGAGT
>NW_007809921.1:0-994 GCF_000696425.1 Galeopterus variegatus | reverse complement strand
CCATACCTAGAGCCCGGACGAAATTTGTCTCAAACTAGTATTTGTTCTCTGGTTCCATTTAATTTCTAAAGAAAATCATATACAAGATAACTTCTATTTCCTCGGTCTATCCATTCCCTCTAAAAATCATTTACTACCCCTCAAAATTACTATAGCCCCCATATCCTCTTCCCCTATGAAAAAGGATATATTAGAATCTAGACCTCACTGGGTTATTGTATAATTATTTTTCTGCAATTTCTCTGTTCTTATGCATGTTAAATAAGTTTTGTATGTGTTCTCTCTGCTATTAATCTAGTTTCAATCATTTCAGCAAAACTTTAAAGGACAGAGGAAAGCTTTCTTTTGGCCCCTGGACTTTAAATCATAAAAAAGCAGATAGTTTGTCTATAGAATATATAAAGAATTAATAATACTCAAAGAAAGATAAAAATAGGAAATAAAGGAAATGAGAAAACTATAATAGTTATTCACAGAAAATATTTATAAATGGCCAATAAGCATATAAATATACTTTAACATTATATATACCAAGGAATCCTATGCAGCAGTTTAAAAAATAGAGGTATCTCCATTTACTACTATGTAGAGGCAGATTAAAAAACTTCAAGTTTCAGAATTAGACGTGAAATAGAATACCTTGGTAAAACTAAAGGTAAGAAAAACAAATGTGGAAAATAACATCCTGAATTATTGATGTATATACGCATGTGTGTATGTGTGCAAATACATTGCGAAATGTCTCAAACATCACATACTAAGCTGATAAAAGCAGCTATCTCCAAGGTGGAATACAGCATGGGAATGAGACAAGGATTGGAGCATAATTGCTTAAGGAAAACTGAGCTTTATTTGTATTACTTGTATTTTAAGCCTTTAATTTCTCTCAGTAAAACCACTTCCAAAACTGAGAAAAAATTCTAAAGAAATATATTTTGGTTTTCCAGAATGTAAGTTCCATGCAATCAGTTAATTTTTTTATTGCTTAATCCCT
>NW_007809920.1:0-994 GCF_000696425.1 Galeopterus variegatus | reverse complement strand
AAAATAATGACAGAGAAAGTCCATTTTATTAAAAAACAGAGTATTAGAATAGTATTTTCAGAAAACTTTCTCCCTTGATTTAGTACAGTAAATTGTTCTTCCTTTGTTTAATGTCTAAAAAAGTATAAAACAACAGGGTTTTTCTTAGGTTGATATAAAATAAATTATTGCCTGAGAAAGTCTGTTTGCCTGGTAACACACAGATTTGCATTTTGTTTAATTAATCTTAACCTGTCAGGTGGCCAAATTAATTAATCAACCATTTTCCTACTGGAGCGTTGGACTTTTAGATGAAGAGACAAATGCCAGGATGATGTCATATCTGCCATATTCATTTGAATTCCAGGTTGTCTGAAGAGGCATGCAATGGAAGCAGAAAAAGGGGATCTTGCAGAAAAAAAAATTGTTTTATCCCATTCTTCTGAGTGTTGGTCACGGATGGAAAAGCTTTTTTTAAAAAAAAGTCTTTTCTGAACACCTATTTCCCATAGGCAATTGACAAATACAGCTCTTTCCTTACTCATGTGGGCAAATTCAGACTTCAAATAGGTATGATGAAACCTAAGAAGGAGAATCATAGTAGGATAAAGATGCACATGTTGGGGTGCAAGGGAAACTAGAGAGTTATAGTCAGATGAAAGTGAAAACAATATCAGAGGCTGATGCTGCCCAGAATGAATTAGCAAAAGGTAAGGTGAATATGGTCAGAGGAGGAGGCAAAAGAAGAGGGTTCAGTGTTGGACTTATGCATACATGTTTGTAGAATCACAGCACTTATTATTACAGATATTTCAAACTGCCCCAGTGCCATGATAACACACTTTGATTGAGATATGATAAAATTTTATGCCAATATATCTTTAGTGACAGTAGCAGAACAGAATAAATCTAGAAGGTAAAAATAAAATTTTAAAAAATCCCCAAATTTCCCATAAGTGAGAAGTCAAATAGATTAAGAAGTCTGTGAAAAGGTAAAGTATATTTTAAAAATTAT
>NW_007809919.1:0-994 GCF_000696425.1 Galeopterus variegatus | reverse complement strand
GGGAGGGAGGGAGGAAGAGCAACCACAATAATGCATTGAACTTTCAGGAGAAAACAGAATTATGGCTACTAGAGGAAGGAAGGGGGCAGGGGGAAGGAGGTTAGAGAGAAATTAGGTAATAGACACAAAGAATAATTATGTTTTGTAATGATGAACATGTTAATAATACTGATTTGATCACATATTTTACATAAATACTGATAGTCAACTCTGTACCCCATAAATATGTACAATCAATTGTGTCAATAATATATATATATATATTATGTTTTAATAATAAAATGAATATATATATATATATATATGTAAATCATTATGACTTGGAAAAATATGAGGCAAATTACTATAACAAGTCCAGTGATAAAATTTCTCAGGCCTCTCAAATTAAGGAAGATAAATAGAGAGAAGGTGTGAAAGAAGGAGGTGAGGGAGGAAATGAAGCAGAGAAAGAAAGGAAAAAGGAAAAGCAGAGTGAAATTTTGAAATTTTAGGGTCATGCCTATTAGAAGGCTTTATCAATCTCTTTAGAATTGATTCTCCTTGTGAAACAGCCACCAGTTTAATGCTAAAAGTAGAATGTGGAACATTTAAGAAAAAAATGGAGTTTTAAAATCCATACTGGTAGAAATCCTAGAAAATATCCACTTTGAATCTAACTATATATCTATCTATAGATAGATAGATAGATAGATGATAGAAGATAGATAGATAGATAGATAGATAGATAGATAGATAGATAGATAGATAGATAGATAGATAGATAGATAGATAGATAGATAGATAGATAGATAGATAGATAGATAGATAGATAGATAGATAGATAGATAGATAGAATAGATAGATAGATAGATATAGATATAGATATAGATATAGATATAGATATAGATAGATATATAGTTATATATATCTTATTTTCATCTGAAGAAAATAAGCGTAATCACACTTACCTCTTAGTGTTACTAGCTAGAAACAGAATATTTATATATTTGTATAT
>NW_007809918.1:0-994 GCF_000696425.1 Galeopterus variegatus | reverse complement strand
TTATCATATTTTTCCTACCTTTTTGTCAGCTAACAATATAGGAAAATGTTATTACATGTCAATAAATAGATTTACATAAAATGTTTCTTCAACTTCTATCCTGCATACCACATAAAGAAGTATATTTAATTAACTTTTTAGTATTAGGAGTTTTATTTTCTTACTTTCCTATTAAATTAATTTATAAGTAAATAATTGCATATATTTATGTTTGCACACATTTTGATTTATTGCTTTATTTATTAGAAATGAAAGTTCTGTCCTTATTTTTGTTAAGTGGTGTGCTCAGGCATTGGTTCATTTCATATCTTGAGAGTAAAGCATCTAAAATAGAGTTGTGTCCAACAAATGCTGGTGAGGCTGTTCACAGTCAGGGCAAGCACTAAACAGAAGTGTCATAAACCACAGACCCTTGGCTGTCTACTGAAGACTCCTAGGGTAACCATGCATAAACATAAAGGCAAATAGTGGGAAAATATAAAGAGATCAACAAATTTCAATAAAGATAAATTTAGTAATGACTTTTACAACTTTCTGAAAGATAATTTCTTCAAGTTTCTATTTTTCTTTCATCACTTTGAGTAAAACACTGCAAGAAGAAAAAAAGAAATAGAAAAGTGTATCCAGAGATTTTAAGATCGATTGAAGTTTGATGCTGACATTGTAACTAATACAAATAGCTAACATAATATATTAAGTGAATTAATTCAGGCACAGAAAGACAAATACCACATGTTCTCTCTCATATGTAGAATCTACAAAAGGTGATCTCATAGAAATAGAAAGTAGAACGGTAGTTACAGTTAGCAGAGGCTGAGACCACTGGGGGAAGTCGGCTGGGGAGACATTGGGCAAACGATAAAAAATTACAGTTAGGTACAAGAAATAAGTTCAAGAGATTTATTGTACCATACAGTGACTACAGTATAGTAATGGCAATATATTGTATTCTTGAAAAAAATGTTGAGAGTGGATGTTAAATGTTTTCACCACA
>NW_007809917.1:0-994 GCF_000696425.1 Galeopterus variegatus | reverse complement strand
CACAAGGAATACTGGCTTCCAGCAAATTGGATTTCCCTTGGGGGAGGTGAGCAGGGCATGGGGTCAGCCTGACTGAACAGAACAAGCCCCTGCCTGCAGGCATGATGCCAATCCCACCACAAGGAAACGATGAGGGTGCTGCATCAGGGCCTAGCTAGCTGACTGCAGATCTCCTAAAGTAAATCCTCTCAGGTAAGAAACAAATGTCCACTACATAGTAGTAGCAAAGTTTAAACTGGAATCTTGCCTTGAAAAATGAAAGTTAAAAATTATGGCACTATTCACAATAGCCAAATGATAGAAACAACCCAAGTATCCATCAACAGATGATTGATAAGCAAAACGTGGTACAGTAGCCCCCTTATCTGTGGGGCCTATGTTCCAAGACCCCCAGTGGATGCCTGAAACTCAGGATAGTGCCAAACCCTATATATATACAGTCGGCCCCTGTACCCACAGGGTACTGGTTCCAGGATACCCGTGGATACCAAAACCCCCGGATGCTCAAGTCCCTGCTATAAAATAGCATAGTATTTGCATATAACCTGCATGTCTCCTCCCATTTACTTTAAATCATCTCTAGATTACTTATGGTACCTAATACAATGTAATGCTCTGTTAATAGTTGTTACACTGTATTAACTAGGAAACAATGACAAGAAAAAAAAGTCTGTGCATGTTCCATACAGATGCAGTTTTCTCCAAATATTTTCAATTTGCAGTTGGTTGAATCTGTGTGGAACCCACAGATATAGAGGGCCGACTGTACTACATTTTTTCCTATACATACATACCGATGATGAAGTTTAATTTATAAATCAAACACAATAAGAGATTAACAATGAGTAATAATACATAGAACAATTATAACAATATACTGTAATAAAGGTTATGTTAATGTGATTTCTCTCTCTCTCTCTCTCTCTCTCTCTCCTCTGTCTCTCTCTCTCCCCGCTTCAAATCTTAATATTTGCAGACCATGGTAACTGAAACT
>NW_007809916.1:0-994 GCF_000696425.1 Galeopterus variegatus | reverse complement strand
TGGCTAAGGGGAAGTGTCCTGTGACATGGAAAAGAGTTACTTCTTGCTCATGTCCCAATTCTCATGACACTTGCCACATGGCTTGTCCCCACAGGGGTCGGTGGCCTACCATCCACTGCTGATACTTCCAAGTAGAGATGCAAAGGGTTAAACCTTTATACACAGTCCAGCTGTCAGTACAGATGGTTAATGGCCCAGGCTCATTTTTTACCACCATCCATTCTGCTCTCAGTCCAGCCCACTGACTACTTTGCCCTGTGCCGTTTTCATACCACATAGTAACTGTTAAGGGCTGGACAGCAACAGCTGTCCATGATGCTGAAGGTCCCATGCTAGAGGCATCTGCATACCAAGCCTGCTCTGTGATAGGTCTCTGTCTCTCATGAAAAGGTGTGGCCTCCACCTCCAGAAGTAACAGTTATGTCAAAGTTTCCTCCACAACCTCTACTGGGCCTAGCACAGTTTGCAACTCTTTGGACAGAGGACTCATCGACACAGTGCTCCTTTGTTTTATATATGCTCCCCATTTAGACAAAGTGGGAATCTGAGCTACACCCAATTTAGGATTGGTGGCCCACATGTGCAGCCAACCTATTATGCGGTATGTCCTCCTTACTAGGACTTTGGCAGTTCCTGTGATAGCTTCAGTGGCTATCAATGCAGAAAACACAGTTGCTAACTGCTTTTCTATTAGGGTATAACACACTTCAGCACCCTTCTAGATCTGAGACCAGAATCCAACAGGTGTTCAGAATTGGTCTTGTCTCTGCCACAAACCCCACCCTAACCTACCCTGGGTTATATGTATGTCTAAATCAAAAGGCTTAGTGGGGTCAGCCACTTGTATTGTCCTTTTTGTAGCCCAGTAAGCCTGTTCTACTTCCTTCCAGAGGGCTCCTTTCTTTGTTAATGCATATAGTGGGCATGCCATTGGGGCCATATGGGGTACAAAAGCTCTCCAATACCCCCAAAGTCCCAAATATGTCTGTAGCTG
>NW_007809915.1:0-994 GCF_000696425.1 Galeopterus variegatus | reverse complement strand
GCAGCCTGGGTTGAAATTTGTTATAAATGAAACGATCAGGCCTTTCCAGGAAAAGGCCATAGGAAAGAGGGTGCTATCCTCAGTGCAGGCTTCAGGCAAACTTTACCAACGAACCACTGGGTGTGGGTTATTCAGGTGAGCACGTGTCCATATACACTAACCACACTCTGCGCCCAATTCATTTAATAGTTTCTAAGCCTCTGACCCCCCGCAAGTTACAGAGTGACCCAGTTAAGAGGGCCAGCATATTTTTGGCCTAAAGCATTTATAGTGCCCAGGCAGATTTGCTAGGGAAAAGTTTAAGGAGTCCTGATTTTCCTTTTGACAGAAGGACAAAAAGAGAAGAACTGCATGGCATTAGAGTTTCTAATTTCTCACTGACTTCTTGACGCTGTTGGACAAACCACTCTGTTTCATCCCTTTTCTCTCTCTTCAAACTACATAATGATCTGACCTACATGGCATCAGATGGAGGAGTTAGTCAGCCATGATTAACAAACAACTGAGAAATCATTGCATCAATATTGGGTCACTGAGATGGGGTCTCCACTGCTGCGAAAGAAAAGATAAGTGAAGAACTCAGAGACTCGCCTCGGAGTCTAATTGCTGTGACCACCAACCCTGCAGGACTGGTCCTGGGGACCACAGGTTTTGGTGGGTAGGGTCTACTGGGGGAGTTATTGCTCACTAAGGAGCCCAGGTACTTGGAGAAAACGAGTGATTCTAAACAGTCGTAGCTTCTCAGGGTTGGGCTCATTTACATTCCATCCCCAGAGTTTTCGCTTTAAAACCAGACCTTGAACGCAGAAGCAAAGTCCTCCCTAAGTGTGTGACGCCAGGGCTCGCTTGATCACTTGTAGGACATCAGAGCAATCCTACCAGTTTCGGTTTACGCCATTCTCAGAGAGCTGTTCTCTTAATGGGATCAGATGTTATGCCACAAATACTGCACTGCTACTATCTTTTGACTTTCAGAATGACTTGAGTCTGCTTA
>NW_007809914.1:0-994 GCF_000696425.1 Galeopterus variegatus | reverse complement strand
TTTCATGCAACATAAGTTTCTCCAAGCTCATACATATTGTTGCAAATGGGAGAATTTCATTCTTTTTTTATGGCAGAGTAGAATTCCATGGTGAATATATACAACAATTTCCTTATTCAAGCATCCATCGATGGACATTTAGGTTGGTTCCATATCTTGGCTATTGTAGGCAGAGCTGCAATGAACATGGGAGTTTTAAATTATAATTTGATATTTAATTCTAGCAGATGGATTTCTGCATTAATTTGCTCGGTATATATGTCCTTTCTCTGTTTTGGTGTTTCTCTTGAAAACATATGACTGAGGTTTACAAGAGACTCATTGAAGCACCTAGATAAGGAGAAGTTAAAGTAGAATGTCAAACTATCTTTAATGTCTAATTTCTGTTATTATTGTTTTTAAAATCATCAATGTTTATTTAGACTAAACCAAGTTTATCATTTCCTTTACTTACTCTACCTTTCATGTTTTAAACTTTTCTTCTTGGGCAATTTTACCTGTTTTTGAAGTGCATCCAATTCCAAAGCATGCATGGGTGCAAAAATTTTTCCTAAACCCATTGATGCTTGAGGCTACCCATTGTTCTCTGACACAAAGGTTTGCAGTAGCTTTCATGTTTACTTACCTCTTCAAACCAGCCTTTATTTTTTCCCTTTTTGTAGAATATTTTTTTCACTTTTTTTTCAGAATTATCTATCCATTCAAAATGATGTTTTAAGTATCCCATCAAGAACTTTTAGAAGCTATTTATGAGGAAGTTTACAGCATCCCCTATTATTTATATTAATAGAAACAAAAGTCAAAAAATGAACTCTCACTAATTCTAGCCCATACTTTTTCACTTTAAAATATTTTAACTATCTTAACTTTTGTTTTCTCTCATTGAGGTACTTGTCCATATAGTTAACAAATATAATTACTCTTAATGTGAAAGCATATTCATACAAATAAGTAATAAGGGCAATAAAATAGATAATATCATCCTTAACCTACT
>NW_007809913.1:0-994 GCF_000696425.1 Galeopterus variegatus | reverse complement strand
ATACAAAGAACTAAAAGCATTTTTATTCAAATGAAAATGGTTATTTCAAAAGCGACTTAATTAATCAAAATCTCGCTTTTTAAAACTCTGTGAAAAGGATTTTTATAATTTTTAATTAATTTTATTTAGTTTTAGGTGCCTAGTTAACATCCTAACCATCTCTACAGTTATTTATTAATTTATCTTAAATATTCTATTTATATATTTAGTCCTTAATACATACTTATTTATGGGATGAATAAATAAATGAATTTATATGTTAGATATGTACTAAAGAAGGCAATGAATTTAATAGAATAAATTGTCTTTACTATTTGGGAGAATTACATACAATAGTACTTGTTTGGTAAAACACATGCTGTTTCATGTCTAATATTAGTTTTTTTTTTGAAAGGGAAAAGTAGTAACTTTATTTATTTTTTATTGGAATATCATTGATTGTACTTAACTTTCCCCCCAAATTTTACAGATTTGCCCCTTTTTGCTCTTTCTCTTTACTCACTGCATATTTTGGAATCTTGAATGTCAGTCTTTTTTTTTTTTTTCTTTTTGTCCTTTTTGAGACCGGCCGCACCGCGCTCAGCCAGTGAGTCACTGCATATTTTGGAATCTTGAATGTCAGTCTTTTTTTTTTTTTTCTTTTTGTCCTTTTTGAGACCGGCCGCACCGCGCTCAGCCAGTGAGTGCTGTGGGCGCACTGGTCATCCCCACATAGGATCTGAACCCGCGGCGGGAGCGCCACTGCGCTCCCAGCACTGCACTCTCCCGAGTGCGCCACGGGCCTGGCCCTTGAATGTCAGTCTTTTGACAGCTATTAGATTATGATTCGTTTACAGAAAACCTTGTATGACGTTTTACAGGAGTATTTAGCTGATGCATCTGTGGTGCTGCTGTTAGACATTGTGAATTCTACGAAATTAAAGAGAGTGACTTGTGTTTAAAGAATAATTGCTTTGAACACTCTTCATTGTTCAAATGTGAAATATTCTTTGTC
>NW_007809912.1:0-994 GCF_000696425.1 Galeopterus variegatus | reverse complement strand
TCTGTATGTGGGATCCGAACCCTCGGCGGGAGCGCCGCCGCGCTTCCCAAGCTGCGCACTGCAGCAGTGCACCACCGGGCCGGCCCCATTCTCTTCCATATGTTTTGTTACCATCCCTCCTACACTCTTTCACCCATCCCACATATTTGTCCACATCTTTAGCTCTTGCTACCATTTTGCCACAACAGTTTTTCCAAATAGCCATCATAGCTAAATTTAGCAAAAATCCTAGTCTGTTCCTCCTGTCCTCACATCTAAGGATGAGTTTCTCCTTCGTGCAAGGGTAGCAGCTTCACTTGAACTCTGCTGCCATCAGTGACTCATCAGTTATCTGTTCTCTCATCTCAAATAAGAACTCCCTGCCCCCCGCCAGCTTATTTCTGTCAGCATATAGAAATATTTGAAACACTCCTAAGTTAAAAATTTGCTCTGATTTTTTCTTGTAAATGCTGATACATTTCTCTTCTTCCTTAAATAACAAAAAGTACTGGAAAGGATAGTATGGTCTTGAGACTCCAATTCTTTAATTCTCATACAATTTCTTATCCAATGCAAGGTGGTTTTTGCATCTGCCATCCCTTAGAGCCTGATCTTGTCAAGATCATCAAAGATCCCAGTTGCTAAGTGCAATGAACACTTTTAAGTCACTACCTTGAACCTTCTGAAGAGTTAACAGGGTAAATTATTTCTCCATTTTTTAATCTGCTCACTGTCTTCTAGTTTATCATTCTTTCCTGAATTTTCTCTTCTGTCTCTGACCACTTCATTATTGTTTAACTTTGTCTAGCTAAGAGCTTTGCAGTAGGTGTTCCAGACGCTCTGATGTATACAAATGGATTACAGCTGTGGTGGAAATAGTGTTGCTGCAGAATGGACTTAGGTGGGTGTAGGGCAGCAGGATTCCGCAAGGAGCTGACTCCAGTCATGCATCACATAAACGAACATTCATTTTCACTGTGTGCCGTATTGCTGGTTAAAACCATGTTGCTGGTTT
>NW_007809911.1:0-994 GCF_000696425.1 Galeopterus variegatus | reverse complement strand
ATCATTATAAAACTTTACCACTGCTGAGCCATTGAACTGCTCTGTGATAGTACAAGAAGGGTTAATATTTGGCTTCTATTTCTGACGATTCACAAAACTGACAATGGTTAAGTGTATGAGAGTAAATGAAGTTCACTGTTGACACTACTAATCCAGTAACACTTTATAGATTGAAATATTTTCCCTGCAGTACCACTGATCAATACAATGAATAAAGCATAGGTATTAAACATTTCAAAATTTTACAACATTTGTAAATTTGTTGAATCACACAGTTTTTTCACTCCACACATTTGCTGCATCATCAGATATAACACATTTTAGCAGATTCCACTTCAGGTGGTGCTGAATTATTTTCTCAAATTCTTTCAAAATATTCTCACCCATAGTTCTATGCAGTCTGTTTAAGGCTAATTCTTCAGTCACTTCAAACTCGGCATCAAATTCTTGAATAAGCAACTGAGCAGTATTGGTAACATCTGTCAACTCATTAAGAACCAAGGAGAGTCACCTGCCTTGTTTTAGTTTACGATGGATATTATTCAAAATTATTATATTTTGAATTCCATCAGTAGAAAACACATGGAAATTTTCCTTCTTTTGTTACATAAGCACCTACCTGCAAATTTCACTATCCAGCCCCTTACAGAAAAGCTTTGCTGAACCCTGATCTAAATCAGTGGTTTCTGAAACAGTTGTTCATCAATAGCTTCTGTATTTAAAAAAAAAAAAAAACAACCCACATAAGTGGTTCACCTGTAATTTTTAGCTGCACAGGTGATTCTGATATCCAGATTGGCTTTTTCACCATTGGGCTATAGTTACTCCATCCCTGATCCCATTTGCCACGAATCATCTACCACTGGAACTACCATTATCCTAACTTCCAATAGAAAGAAACTGAGCAGAGGATGCCTACAATTTAACTGAGGACCTCAACTATTTGATCAGCTATTCTCACTAAAAGGCTAATAATCTTAAATCTAGTTTCTCT
>NW_007809910.1:0-994 GCF_000696425.1 Galeopterus variegatus | reverse complement strand
AAAAAAAAAAAACCCTGGATTTTCTCTGTCCTAAATAAATCAATCATCTGTCAAGTTGTAAGAGGGTGGTAGGGTTGTGGGTAATGTTTTCTTTATTTTCCAAACTCCCTAATATGCTTTTCACTGTTTTGCTGGTAATAATAACAAACAGATAAATTAACCTAGCTAACAATAGATTAACATAAACACTTAATACATGTTCTTAAACAATAGTATATGCAAATAAGAAGAAAATAGTCACGCTTCCTTAAATAGCATAACGGTGACATTAAAATTCTCGATTCTCTGCAAATTCCTTCAATCAAGTGCTGACCCCAGGCAAACCAGGTGCGATGTACCTTAAATTCTGTGATTAGATGTCACATACATATTATCAATATTTGTGATTGTTGTATAATTCTTAAAATACAGTCATTCATGAGGCTAGATAATTATGTAAACATCTTTCCATTCTTTTTCTGTTTTTTTTTAAATTGTGGTAAAATATAAATAAAATTTGCCATTTGAACCATTTTTAAGTGCACAGTTGTGTGGCATGAAGCACATTCACACTGTTGTGTGACCATCACTACCACCATCTCCAGAACCTTCTCATGTTTCCCGACTGAAGCTCTGTCCCCACTAAACACCAACTCCGTTCCCCTCCCCCAGCCCCTAACATCAACCCTCCTACTTTCTGTCGCTGTGAATGTGACCACTTTGGGGACCTCATATAAATGGGATCATGCAGTATTTGTCCTCTTGTGACTGGCTTATTTCACTCAGCATCACGTGCTCCAGGCTTGTTCATGTTGGAACGCCTGTCAGAATTTCCTTCCTTTTCATGGGTGAATCATACCTGTTCCACGGATGGACCGCACTGGTTCATCCACTGATGGACACGTGGGCTGCTCTCACCTTTCAGCTGCTGTGTCTTGTGCTGCTATGGTGAAGTGTAGAAATATCTCTTTGGGTCCCTTCCCCTCTTTGAATTCTTTCAGATAAAAACCCAGAA
>NW_007809909.1:0-994 GCF_000696425.1 Galeopterus variegatus | reverse complement strand
GTTGCGAGTTCCACAGACCTCTTGAAAACATTCTGCAGCACCCCACCATCTCCAAAGGTGCGTCATTTTTTAACCTCACAGCACATTTTGTTTGATTATAAACAAGAATTTTTGTCACACACTTAATTAAAGGTAAAATGTTTCTGTAACCAAATAGGAGACTGCAATATTTAAATTACAAAGATTCCTATTTTAAAATAATTATTGATTTGTTTCCAATGCTAGGAGGGGAATAAAGTGGAAATTTAAATGGCAGGCTTGAGCAAAGAAGTCAAATGTAGCTACGGGCAAACAGAAAATGTAGTTTACAAGCTTCTGTGCTGCACTGAACTCCAAAGGTCTTATTTATTTATTTATTTATTTTTTCTTTTTGTCCTTTTTCATGTCCGGCAACGGACCGCAACCCTCAGTGTCGCGCCCGTACCGGACCGGGACCGGCAACGGGATCACACCCCTCGGTGCTACGCCCGCCCCTCGCTCAGCCAGTGAGCGGGAACCGGTCTGTATGTGGGATCCGAACCCTCGGCGGGAGGGCCACCGCACTCCCAAGCGGCACACTGTAGCAGTGTGCCACCGGGCCGGCCCCCAAAGGTCTTATTTTTAAGAGGGTTCTGGAGTTGGCAATCAAAATTCTCCCATCCTTAAATGAAAAACAGTGAATTTAATATAATATTCTTAAAAAGAAATATACTCAAGTGGACTGTATTGAATATTTAAGAGCTGGATAGCCTGATGACAAGCCCTATGAAGAGACAAGGAAAATGACTTTGGGAGATGTTGTTGAAAGTGAGGGCTTAGATGTGATCACTCATATTTCCTTTAGCTTCATCATAAAAAGCTACAGCTATTTCAGATATTTCCAAAAATATTCCCTATTGGCCAATTAGTTTTTCCATTTCCCACGTGTTTTCATATGTTTGGGTGTCTTCTGTTCATGGAATTTCCATTTTATGATAGTTGGCCAATTCTGTCCACGACAAGAAGTATTTTCAAA
>NW_007809908.1:0-994 GCF_000696425.1 Galeopterus variegatus | reverse complement strand
GAAGAATGAATCTTAGATCCATACCTGTCACCATATACCAAAATCAACTCAAAATGGATTAAAGACTTAAATACTAAACCTGAAACTATAAAACTCCTAGAAGAAAACATAGGGGAAAAACTTCAGGATGTAGGACTGGGCAAAGACTTTATGAGTAAGACCTCAAAATCACAGACAACAAAAGAGAAAATAAATAGATGGGATTATATGAAACTGAAAAAGTTTCTGCACAGTAAAGGAAACCACCAACAGAGTGAAAAGACAACCTTCAGAATGAGAGAAAATATTTGCATACAATAAATCTGATAAGGATGAATGTTATTTTAAAAAATTATTTTCCAGAACACAAATTATCACGTTTATTTGGGCCACATTGTAAGGAGAAGTTTTGTTTCACTAATAAAATGTCAAATGTGTTGGTACAAGATTTACCAAAATACATTTCAATAAGACATTCAAACCTTTAAGGAATCATGAATGGGAGGGATAAGCAACAGGGGGTCTTCTGCCCTGGACAATGGATGGCTCTCTCCTGGAGTATCTAAAATTACAGACATTTTACAACCAAGAGGATTCATTCTCCCAACCTTCACTAACAATTCATCATTAGCTTTCTTTTCATTCGTTATTTCCTGGCAATATTTTCTTCTCTACTTTTATTTTCAAATTATATATTCATTTTTTTAAAAAATGTGTCTCATGTTAATACATATTTTGGGGTCTTTTTTTCTTTTTTAATCCAATAATTTAAAAAAATTCATTTAACTAATGGATTTAACCCATTTTCATTTATTGGAATTGCTATTATATTAGGACATACAAAATAATTTTACAATCTTACTTCAAATTTCACATTTAGTGGACTTTCCCTTATATCTTTTTATTTCTGCTTACATTGGGTACATTTCTTTGTTTTACTTACTAAAAAGTTACACATTTTTTTGTTGTTGTTCTTATGGTGGTTGCATTTAAAGGCTCACACTTACCGCCACTG
>NW_007809907.1:0-994 GCF_000696425.1 Galeopterus variegatus | reverse complement strand
GAGAAAACTACTCAATACCATGACATGTCTCTGGAATCTGCCAAGGTCCCAAGCCACAGGACGGTGGGCACAGCCAACAGGTTCCCTCAGTGAACACCCAAGCCCACAAGAGCTAGCCCAGAGCCCTCACTACAGGCCACTCACATCTGAATGCCTCTAACAGCAATAGCCTGATACAACAGCTCTTTTTGTGAGACGCAATGCTGCTCTGAAACAGCAAATGTGTTCAAAGTCTGAATTGCAAGAGCCTAGCCGATGCAGCATGGGTGCTACGACCCATGACATCCACCAAGGGAGACAGGGTCTGGAGCAGCTATGAAGCCTGTAGAACTGTGATTGCATAGAGGAGAACTAACAGGAAGATGTCCCAATGGAGAGGGGTCTTAGAAGAAAACAGCCATACTCGGCTCAGAGGGGAGCAGAGGGTGCGCAGAAGGGGAGGCAGCAATTGGTACAAGATGGTGATGTCCATACTGTGTCTTTGGAGTCCCTAACAGAGACTGGCTGCCTCTGTTCACCAAAATCCACTTCCTTTTCCTTCTAAGCACAACCTGATATTCTCTGGCTCCCCTTGCAGTGATGTGTGGTCATGTGACTGAGTTCTAGCCAGTGGAATAAAAATGGGATGGGTATGGGCCTCATCTTCTATGCCCATTTCTCTTCCATGGTTTGATGCAGACAAGCATGGAGTTCTTGTAAGCTGTGGGTTGACAATGAGGAGCCACAATATGGCAAGAACCTGGGTCCCTCAATCATTGTTTGGAGGAGAGAAGCCCTGCCAACTAGGAACAACTGTTTAGAACTTTCAGTGAGTGAGAAATAAACTTCTGTTGTGTTTAAGTCATTTCCTAGTTTTGGATCTTTTGTTATAGCACTTAGTGTTATCTTATACAGGGTCCCTGGAGGAAAGTATATACACATTTTAAATATGGTTCATTGTGTACAGATCTGAAAACTCCTTGAAGACAGTGACTACACCTTATTTAGACTGGCT
>NW_007809906.1:0-994 GCF_000696425.1 Galeopterus variegatus | reverse complement strand
TTTTTTTCATCAGTTAACACAAAGTGTTTATTTTTAAATTTGTCTGGTAAATTTCCCTCTTACTGACATCAACTAGTTTTGCAAACATCATTGAAAGTGTTGTCTTTTTATATTTTTAACACATTGAATTAAAATTACTCGAACTCTTTATTTGGAAAATTTTTAGACAAGCTAAAAAATTCTGTTTTCATGTAAGACTGTGAAGATAGGTAACACATACCTATATTGTTGTTAGCAACAATATCACATTGTGAAAAGATTACTAAATGTTCATTAAACTTCCACTTTTTAAATGTTCCCCCCATGGCATGAATTTCTAAAAGCATCATTAAAATGTTATCTCTACCTTGATGGGCCGGATTAAAATTGTGTTTATTATTTAAAAAATATCAGCAGGTAGTATATTTTGGACAGTCAACTTAACAACAACAGCAACAAATCAGCAAATTTAATATGCTTGCATTTGTATTTTAAAAAACAATATAATTCATTTTTAAATTTGACAGTTCTTGGGGGTTTTTAGCCATGAGATAATTAGCGATTCTTTCTATGGAACAAAACAGTCTCATATCATTATAAAGATTGCACCATTTAGAAGTGTTGTGTCTATAAAGTTAACCACAATGATATCATTCTTAAACCTCAATATGTTGCAATATGATGGAAATGAATTAACTGAGGGCACCGCCACCACCTCCATTCTTGTGCATAACTTCCTCTTGTTTCTGTGGACACTCTCAGAACCATGGGTCACACATAACTAAGTAGGGGGTAGTGCACCAGCATTATTAGCTAATGTTAAGATGACCAACTCATCTTGGTCTTCCTGGGACTTTTTTGATTTCAGCATTGAAATTCTTGCCTTCTGGGAAATCCTTCAGCCTATGGCAAACCTGGACATTTGGTCACCCCAGTGCACATACTAAATATAAGAAAATATTTCTTTATTCACCTGTTTCTTTTTTCTTTTCTTTTCTTCCCTTTTCCTTTTTTT
>NW_007809905.1:0-994 GCF_000696425.1 Galeopterus variegatus | reverse complement strand
ATTGCGTCATCTTGTTCTCTTTAAGAGTTTGGCTCAAGACTAGTGACATAATTTGCAGGTCCCTGTGCAAAATGAAAATGCTGGGGTCCCCTGTTCAAAAAAATTTCAAGAGAGGGACAGGAGGGAGGCCCTTCTGAGCGTGGGCGCCAAGCAACCGGCTGCACAGGTTGCATGCCCATGAAGCTGATCCTGGTTGGGGGCATGTTTGTGTTTACGTATTTCAAAGTTCAAAGTTCTGAAGATATTTAAAGTCCATATGGAAGGTCCAGCGGTTTAAGAGAGGACTGTGATTTTTAGCATAATGGGCCAGATCTGGCCATGGGCTGTGGAGCTGCATTTTTACAGGGTGAATCATTAATTGAGCATTCTTAGCATCACTCAGGCTTTTCAATGATTCATCAGACATGCTGATGCTGTTGTGTAGTTCCCATTATGGT
The DNA here is from genome assembly GCF_000696425.1 of Galeopterus variegatus. Classification (NCBI taxonomy): domain Eukaryota; kingdom Metazoa; phylum Chordata; class Mammalia; order Dermoptera; family Cynocephalidae; genus Galeopterus; species Galeopterus variegatus. The sequence continues at coordinate 557 of NW_007809905.1, read as the reverse complement.
TGTAATTAGCCACGCTTCTCAAGAGCAAACTGGGCTCTAACCTGGGTGTTTTCAGAAGTGGCGCTAGTTACTATGTATCCAGGTAGATGGGGTTGGCATACAAAAATAACTCCCTGTTTTCCCAGCGTGTAATAATTAACCCTTCTATCAGGGGACTCAGTTTCATTGCCTTTCCTGCAAACAGTTGGTAACTGAGTGTAGTGATGGGGTGAGAAAGTGGGAATGCAGGAGGGAGCTGCTTTTTCTGTTTCAGGGGCGTGCATTTTTCAGAAGCAGGGCTATGGCATGTGCTGGGACATGCAGGAGTAGAGGAATCAGGGCCAATCCTCTCACTGCCTGATGACCTAGGCTTTCAAAGGGGGGTGGTCTCCGCAGGAGAGGCAGAGCAGTTACTTAGTAAGGGATTTCTGGGCTCCTTGGCCCCAAAGTGGATTAAGGAGGGGTTGGAGACATACTCTGAGCTGTCTTGACCCACAACTTAATCCACTCTGGGGCGAGGCTCTCAGAAACCCCTTACCAAGTGCATGCTTGTTGGGCTTCCACCTGAGCGACTCTTG
>NW_007809904.1:0-994 GCF_000696425.1 Galeopterus variegatus | reverse complement strand
GAGGGTTGCGATCCCGTTACCAGTCAGTAAAAAAGACAAAAAGGAAAAAAAAATAAAAAATTAAAAAAAAAAAGTTTGATATATAGAATAATTTTAAAGACAAATTCATCTGCATTTCAGATACATGCAAAATTTTGATCTAGAAAAATAAGGCAGTGATAACTCAAGACTTGAATAAATGAGTTAAACATTGAATTTAGATTGTAAATGATTTTTATGTAAATGAGCACCTTAATGTATCTTATTCTCTTACAGGGTAAACTTTTTTTTTTTTTTTTCAATCTCATCTATTGCATAAATGGCTTGGAAACCTAACAGTGGGCTGGAATCAGCTAGTGCTAGCTTGCAACTTATTTTTAAATTTTCAGGGCTTTTGCAAGCTGGTTGTTAAAACCCACTGGTATCTTACAATCAGTGATCGTGGGAATATCTACCCCTTGGAAATTGGAAAACACTACAAATCAGAGCTTTTTATTCTCCAAGAACCAATTTACCAGCATACCAGTGCACGGGGTATACTAATCAGCTCTATCCCATCCCGTGAGTACATCATGATGGATGTATGAGCTCCCTGTACATGGAATTAAGGGATAGTTGTTTTTATATGACAGACGTACTACAATTGAAATTCCAGATACTGCACAAGCCAGTTTTTGCTTTAAATGTTTGGCAAACGTGTTCAAGCCTTCAACTATTTATAAACCAAATAGAAATATACCCTAAAAATATTTCTATAAATTACTATGAATTATTCAAAAGTTTTTTTAAACAGAATTAAACAAAATGATGCAAGTTCCCAATAATTTGAAATGTCTGTCTTTCAAAGTGGTTGGGGTCATGGATGAGTTTGAGGAAGGTGGGTAGAGAGGTTGAGTAACAAGGTCATTCAAGGACATTCAGAGGGACTGGAGAAGAAGGGGAGGAGGCCGAGAAGAACTTTTGCTGAAATTGACTTTTATACAATTCTACATATTTTACACATTGTGTATTCTAG
>NW_007809903.1:0-994 GCF_000696425.1 Galeopterus variegatus | reverse complement strand
CAAAACTATGTAACTTTCTTCCTAAATAACGCTGTAACTACTGTCTATTAATCTTATTAAGTATTTGTCTTTTTAAAAAATTTATTTTTTTATTTTAACTTCTCAATATACATTGTAGTTGATTTTCACGTCCCTTTACCTGTCCCTCTTTCCCCCATCCTTCTCTCCTCTCCCCCCCACTACATCATATCTGTTCACTTGTAACAAGTTCAAGGAATTGTTGTGATTATTGTGTCCTTTTCCCCGCCCACCCCCCATTTGTTTGTTTGTATATTTATATATTTATTTTTAGCTCCCACAAATAAGTGAGAACATGTGGTATTTCTCTTTCTGTGTCTGACTTGTTTCACTTAATATAATTTTCTCTAAATCCATCCATGTTGTTGCAAATGGTATAGAAAATCTGAACAGACCAGTAACAATAAAAGAGATTGAAGCTGTTATCAGAAGGTTCCCAAAAAAGAAAAGCCCAGGACTGGACGGGTTCACTCTAGAATTCTACCAAACCTTCAAAGAGGAATTGATACCAATTCTCTACAAACTATTCCAAAAGGTGGAAACAGAGGCCATTCTCCCAAACTCATTCTATGAGCAAAAAATCACCCTTATACCAAAAACAGACCAAGATACATCAAAAATAGAAAACTACAGGGTAATATCCCTGATGAATATAGACGCAAAAATCCTCAATAAAATACTAGCTAACAGGGTACAGCAACACATACAGAAAATTAAGCATTTGAAACTCTATATACTTCTTGCTTGAAGATGGTACTTCACAATTTAATTATAATACATGTATAATGTATAAATTACTTTCTAACCTGAAGAAAGAACAAATTTGTTAAAATAATCATAACGCAATATATATGTATATGCATATATATTACAAAGCAGTTTAAGTATGTGTGTGTGTATATATACATATATGTATGTGTATATATATGTGAATAGGCCACAATAGTTATTAAGCAAAGCCAGACAATTAATCCTT
>NW_007809902.1:0-994 GCF_000696425.1 Galeopterus variegatus | reverse complement strand
CCCTTCTCTGTGTATAGTTTAATAAAGTTAATTTGTTTTATTTATTTGGGGGGAAGGGTACCATGGACCCATGGCATTAGAATGAAATTCATTACTCTTGAGAAAATAAGATAGCTGTTAAATTCCATGCTACCACAAGATGGCAGGGGAATACTGTGCTTACCAGCTACATTTTTCTAGGTATTACACATACATACGTAATACGTACGTAATATGTTTATGTGTATTATAGTTCATGTTCTTTCCTGAATAATCAGTACTTATTAGTCTAGAATAAATCACTAATAAATGGATTCTGCTCTACCTAAATTACGCAGAGAAAAATTCTGGCTAAATTTTTATTTTGAGTCTGCTAAATTCAAGGTGTAATCACTAGCCTAGCACTTATATTTCTACCTAGCACTACAATCTGATGTGTGGCTGCTATGAGCAAGGGATCAATCAGTCCTATAGGTAGATAAGATCTATGTTTTTCTAAGAGAACACTGAAGCTTGGCAATGTGAACTATCTCATCGAAAACCACCTGGTAAAAGTTTGAGCTTAAACTTTAAACCCAGGTCTTTAAATCTTTTAAATTCAAAATGACCAATATCTCTACCAGGCCATTTTGCCACCATAGCTTTTCATGTGCATGTTTGTGTGTGTTTTCTTCCACTTGGTCCTATTTTTCTATAATTGCCTGTTTTAGACGGATAAAATTATTATGCAACCAATAGATTTTTCTCCCATCAAAACTTTAAATTGGACTATTCCTGTTTGTCCCAATCCCACCCTCCTACATTCTCAGCCTCACCAGAATGGGCCAAGACATGGAACCTCCTGTGGCTTCCTCTAAGCTGCAAGTGGTTGGGAGGTAATGATGATGCTTAAATTGAATAGTCAAGAGCTCTAAAGTCAAATAGCTGTGACCAGCAAAGCCAGGGAAATGACCACTTTTAAAGCTATTCTACTTGGACATGGTGAAGGTTGGGAAGAGTTCTCTTGCAGACAAAC
>NW_007809901.1:0-994 GCF_000696425.1 Galeopterus variegatus | reverse complement strand
GAGAACCTCCTTAATGACCCAGTGGAAAACAATTTCATTTCCTATATATAGAGTTATTTTACTCCTATAAAAGATTATTTTGCTTGGTTTTTGTTTATCTTGATGACAATCTGTGTGGCAGAGGTGCAATGATATGTTGTAAACATGGCTTACCAGTGTTCTGATTTGCATTTTTTTAAAAACATTATTCTTTATAACTTTTATGAGCAATGGAAAGCTACTTTAATAATTAAACTATGTAAAATATGATAGATACATAGCTTAGATTATAGGTTGTATTCAGAAGACAAGTAAAAGGTTAAATGATCAAAATTGGAGAATATAAGTAAATTCTACACTGGAGAATATTTAAAAATTGTTAGCTTGAAAGCCTGAAATGGCATGTGTTTCTTTTTTTAGACATTTAGACTTCTTATGAACAATTTCTGAATTTATTGAAGCTTTGCTTCAACAGCAAATGTTCTGAATTGTTGATCTTTCTTTTTAAAGCATTCATCTATTTTCAAATAATTTCTAACATTCCTGTATTGTATATATAAATCTCGATGCAAAATTCAGTAACTTCCATCATCTGTGTAAGCAGATGTCAACTATCAGGAAAAAAATAGAATGACTAGAATTTACCATCCCTACCAGTTATGTCTTCTTTTACTATATTAAATTTCTACAAGATATTGATGACCTATGCACCAAATTTATTCATGATGCATAAGAGGGTCAATTTATTAGGCAAGCATGCTGAAAATTGGTTAGCTCCCATGCAATTTTTATTGTTGTAATTGTGTGGACAGTGATATCTAGTTAGGATAATATTGTTTTAACATTTGGACCTATTTCTAAAATCGATGGAAAGGTATAAAAAAACAGTTTCTAGTCACAAGTTTGTAGTCATAGTTGAACTTTTGGTTATAAATAAATAATTTAAATGACTACGTTATTTTAATGACTCAAAACTGAATAAAAAGATGCAATATATAATAAGATTTAAAGAAAC
>NW_007809900.1:0-994 GCF_000696425.1 Galeopterus variegatus | reverse complement strand
TGGTAACCCTAACAGAAACTGAGGGTCCCTGAGTTGAAGGCAAAGAGATCAAATTTTAGAGAAACAGCTAGAATTTGCTGGCCAAAACATATCTTAGTGGAAAGAGATGCACAGATACAGAGGTCAATGATATGTAGATGGACTCCTTCCTGTCCTTAGCCAATACTCAGGATCCATAATGGGGGAAGAGCCACTACAAAGCATTAGGAAAAACATTCTTGAAATTCACATAAGATGGGATGAGTTAGAATTCCCACAGACCTGGGTAAACAGAACTCAGAATACATGGGACACAATGTAGAACACTCAGAGGTTATTGCCTTAGCTGTGAAGGTAAATTAGTTCCAGACTAAAGACTGCTCCAGACATTTCCCAATATAGTTTAAAAGTAAGGCTTAAAAGAAATTGATGCAAAGTGACTTATCTGTGTATCAGAACAAAATTCAGCACTAGTCCCTTCAAACATAAGTGATACAACCATATCTAGTAAAAGCAAAAATTGTCAAATGGTCAGGGGGAAAAGGCTGGAGACCTAACTAAACACTATGTAAGAGACTCAAATATAAAGACAAAGTTCAAAGTAAACTGATGAAAAAAATATGCTGTGCAACATTTAATTGAAAGAAAGTTGGAGTGACTATGTTAATCCTAGGGAAATTAGATTTCAGAATAAGGATTATAACCAGAGAAAAAGAGGAACTATCAAAATAATCCATGTTAAATGAATGTTTTAAATTAATGAAAAAATGATAAATTGTTTTCCAAAATGGTTGTATCATTTTACCTTTCTATCAACAATGCATGAGTTCCAAAAATGTTCCAGTTACTCCATACCGTCATCAACACTACTGGTATTATCAAACTTTGTAAAAAAAAAATTTATTAGCATATTCATTGTTTAAAATCATACTTACTCTTTATGTCCCTTATCCAATCTCTCCCCTTCCTCCTTCTCCATTCCGTTCCCCCTTTCTGCCAAACTTTTTAATTTTAG
>NW_007809899.1:0-994 GCF_000696425.1 Galeopterus variegatus | reverse complement strand
AGGCTTTGGAAAACCAGGCCTTGTGAAGTACATTTGCTTTATGAATCCTCTACAGTTAGGGATGCTCTCTTCCGAGACTTTCTTGGAGGGACAGTTGCCAGCCAGCCAATAAAGACCCCCTTTTAAATTCTCAATTGGGTGTTCTAGTTCCTTTTCTGTGCAGCAGACTCACAACATGCCTTATTAAAGTATCTAAATGAGTGCTGGGGAAATGACAGCTGAACACTTCAAGCTGTATTTTTTCTACAAGAATAAATAAACCCTTGTTCCTTCCACTTCAAATATTCCATTCACTCATCCCAGGGACGGGGATTCCCATCAGAGGAATAAGCATTTTGGTTCCATCATTCATAATATCAAAACCTCATGTGAATAAGATTCATATGCAGGTGCATATAGCAATACATATTATGTATCTATATACTTCAAGTTATAATAGGAACACCATACTTCCCATCCTCAAGTCAGCCCAACCTGTAGGGGCTGAGCCTCGCTCCCTGCCCTAACTTATACAGGCCAATGACTTTGGGCTCCTGATGGGTCCTCCTGAGCAGCCAAACCACCTGATGGCTGCTCTTATATCACCTTGAGTAAATTTGGTGGAGTAAAATATTGCTCAAGTTTTATGACCACAAATGAATATATACAGAATGAATATGAGAGAAAAAAAGAGAAAGTGAGTAAAAGAGTGAGGAAGGGAGTGAGGGAGGAAGGAAGGAAGGAGTAAGGAAGTCATAACATGAGGGAAAAGAAAGGAAGTCATAATGTGGCTGAGACCAAAGAGAGAAACCCAAGCGAAAGTAGGTACACCAGAAGGTCAAAAAGTGTAAGGAGGAAAAATGCAGAATTACTGCTGTCACAAGATTGCAAAAGCCTTGATTCTTCTCTCTCATCTCATCCTATTGGAGTTCACTATCACAGGATTACTGTCAATCTTTTCCCAGCAACAGTTTCCCACTGGTCATTAAGTCATTTACCAGACACCTGTTAAATA
>NW_007809898.1:0-994 GCF_000696425.1 Galeopterus variegatus | reverse complement strand
ATTTTCTCGATTTTTTTGTTTTAAATTTTATTTATTTCTGCTCTTATCTTTTTTATTTTTTTCCTTATGCTTACTTTAGGTTTATTTTGTTATTATTATTATTATTTTTTTTTAGTTTCTTGATGCCTTTTTTTTTTCTTTTGGCAGCTGGTCTGTACAGGGATTGAACCCTGGACCTTGGGGTTATCAACACCACACTCTAATCAACTGGCCAGCCCTTCTTTTTTAATTTCTTGAGGCAGGAGCTTAGATTATTGATTTGTGACCTTTCCTCTTTTCTGTGAGCATTTAGTGCTGTAAATTTCTCTCTCATCATTGCTTTAGTTGTGTCCCACAAATTTTAATATGTTGCATTTTCATTTTCATTTAATTCAATGTACTTTTAAAATTTCCCTTGGGACTTCCGCCTTCACCCATGGATTACTTAGAAGCATGTTGTTTGGTTTTCAAGTGTTTGGAAATTTTCCTACTGTCTTTCAATTATTGATTTTTAGTTTGCCTCCCTTGTTGTCGAGGAACACATTTTTGAATAATTTTAATTTTTAAAAACTTGTTGAGGTTTGCTTTATAGCCCAGCATATGGTCTATCTTCGTGTATGTTCTGCGGACACTTGAAAAGAATGTGTATTTTGCTGTTACTGGTGACCATTCTATGCATGTCGATTTGATCCTGTTGGTTGATAATGTTGAGTCCTACATCTTTCCTGATTTTCTATTAGTAGTTTTTTCATTTGCTTAACAGCAGAGTGTTGACATCCTGAATTATTATTATTATGGATTTGTCTATTTCTCTTTTCAGCTCTATCAGTTTTTCCTTCATGTGTTTTGAGGCTCTGTTGTTTGGTAAATACACAATTAGAATTTCTACTCCTTCTCAGTAGATTTACCCTTTTATCATTATGTAATGTCTTCTCCTGCTCAGAAGTCTACTTTATCTGATATTTATATAGATACTCCTGCTTTTTTGGATTAATATTTGCATGATATATTTCTT
>NW_007809897.1:0-994 GCF_000696425.1 Galeopterus variegatus | reverse complement strand
ACCGAAGAGATAATACTACTATGAGTGTGAACTAGCACACACACACATGCACACACACACATACACACACACACAAACCTACACACACTAAAATACTGTAAATGTGGTGCAAAGGTTATAAAATAAATATGATTATGCTGTATAATAATATGAAAAACCAAGTTGTAAAACTTTTCACAAAAAAATTATTTAAAAAGAAAAAAAAATACTTAGCAAGATCGAAAAAGGACCAGGTAAATCATGTGGTAATTAAAACATAATAATTTAAATTAAAAGAAAACAAAATCATTGTTTTTAAAATCAGCATAGACACAGCTAAAGAGAGAATTAGTAAGCTAGAAGCCTTATCAAGAGACATTATCCAGAACGTATCTCAGGGAGAAAGAAGAAAAATAAAAAAAGATGGAGAATATAAAGGAGAGATTAAAAGACAAGAACAGTAGAGGGAAAATGTCCAACAAACATTTCATTTGAGTCCTGGAAGTAGAGGAGGAAAAGAAGAAGAGAAGAGGTAACATTTAAAGAGAAAAAGGACAAAAATTGCCCTTACCAATTAACAGCAATCTGCAGAAATTTAGTGCAGCGAGTCTCAAGCATTATAAAGAAAAGGAAATGCAAGCCCAAATGCACTTTTAGTGAAACTGCAGAAAACTATACTCAAAGAAAAAATAATTTACAGTTACACAGAGGGGAAAAAAAAATTACCTTCAAAGACACTGCAGTTCAACTGATGCAGAAATGAAAAATGGAATGATACTGTTAATATACCGAAGGAAAATTTTGATCAACCAGAATTTTATAGCTAAACCAATATACTTTATGAGGGAGAGTGAATATTTTCAGGTAACCAAAGTCATAATTATAGATAACACTGTGAATATATGTTTATCATAATAACTCATAATATTATATAATCATAATCATAACACTTGAATATATATATATATACACACATACACATATATAATCTCAGACACCATCACAAAAGCCCTAT
>NW_007809896.1:0-994 GCF_000696425.1 Galeopterus variegatus | reverse complement strand
GCGTTTCTTGGTAGATTCAATCCAGCGTGCTCATTGGTTGTTTTACCAATTTCCTATTTATACTGCTTTCTCAAATCAAGAATGTCTCTAATTACAGGATTGAAAATAATGTTAACTGCCTTTACCCAAGTAAAGAATTAAGCATGTTTTTTCTGCCCTTTATTCTGCTAGATTTCTAAACCAATTCAGTTGATAAGTGCCTGTGTGCTCATCTATATCTGAACATTAAGTAAGTCTCTGTGTATTACAAATAACTATCAATACTGCAGATAAGGCATTCCCTCCATCCCAGGTTATAGATACTATTGATTTAGTCATTACTTTCTGAATTTCTCATTTTCTAGGCTTAAGATTTGCTTTGCCCAGCGTTTGTGATAATTGTGTTGCAGAATTTTAAATAGAGTCCTCATTCAATCTTGTATCACAACCCAAACAGGGAGTAAAAGAGCATTGTTTCCATTTTCCAGTGATCAACTCCTGTTTCAACTCAGAGAAAATCATTAACTGTCCTGTTTGTGGGTGACATTTGAACACTAATTAGCTAACAGTGTGGGTGGAGAACGTGCTATACATTCTGCTCTCCATTTTTAAAAACAGAAATTGCTCAACTAAAACCTCATGCCAACACAGTCATGGGAAGGGGATCTGGAACTGCATGGGTCTGAGCATGCTCTGTATTTGGAGAGAGCATACAGTTTCTAATAAAAATCAGAAGTGAGACTTATGCTGGAAAATCAAAGCAACGAGGCAGTTCAGTGACCTCATATGGAAGAGTTTGATAGACAGGAAGTTTTTTTCATTTGTATAGTGGTTTAATTTTTACGGGCTGTTTTTTTTGGTGGGGGGTGTTTTGTTTTTCCTTCTTGCCATGCATGGTGTAGCGAAGACTTGGCTTACTTCTGGAACCAAATACAACCAAAATAAATCTTCCTGTTTCTATAGAAAGCCCATAATGAAGACATCTGGTAAATAACGTATTTCCCTTTGCCAGTGG
>NW_007809895.1:0-994 GCF_000696425.1 Galeopterus variegatus | reverse complement strand
GGGGGGGGGGGGTGGAGCTCCTGTCACTAAGATCATTTTCACCAAGAGAAGAATAAAGGGAGACTGGATAGTCTTTAGTTTTAGGGAGAGGAGTGTGACAGTGATTGAGGAATGAATATCCTTATATAGAAGACAGAATGTGAACAGATGCAACACTTCTGGAGAACAGTTTTGCAGTGTCAAGATTTTAAATGCACATACCCTTGAAAAGTTAATTCCCTTTTTAAGTATTTCTATTACGTATATATTCACAAGCCAATATTTATTGCAACATTAGAAAAGCAAAATACAAGCAACCTAATTGTTAAATGGAGAAAGGCAAATCTGGATGGCTCTGGAGGCAAATTCTGTTTTCTTTTTTGGTAGCTAGAACAAAGAACTGGCTTAATAGGCCTAAGTTATCTCAACAAAAAGAATGGGCTACCTGAATTTTGAAGGCTCCCCTTTTCTAATTTGCTGTTACCATTGTTATGTACTAACCTAGATATATTCTGCACATCCCATCCCCAGCAAATGTTATGAATGTGTAGACCATTATGGGAGTTGGCTTCCTCAGAGCCTTTTCCTTGGTATACAAATTCTGCTGTGCCTGGCTGGGATGTCTATACAATATGAACTCAGGAAATCATATACACTCTACTTTTCTGTCCAAGTCCTTCCTTATTAAACCCCACTTTACATTGACACTGCGTTGTACTACTAGTGTGTTTATGCCCCTTTTGCACAAGGTCACCACAACGGGGTAATTAGATTGTGGTGCTTACATGTAACCCTACATAGCTGTTAAAGGATATGCTGTTAATAGGAGGGTATTCATGATATGAAAACATTGTCCAGCAGTATGTATAGTATGATACCCTGAGTGTGTGTGTGCACTCATACTTGGTAAGAGGGGACCCTGATCTGATCCCTACACTAGCTGTTCCTCTCTCCATGGAATGAAAAATTGAAAGGGCCAGAAGATTGTGCCTAATTGGATTCCATGTTCTCTACC
>NW_007809894.1:0-994 GCF_000696425.1 Galeopterus variegatus | reverse complement strand
GTTCTATAGACAGAAGGAAACTGTTCTCAGATTGAAATAAATACAATAGGAATGAAAAAAAGGAACACAAATATGCATGTAAATTTAAATGAATATTTAAGTAAAATATTAGTAGATTTAGAAAGATATGAAAATTTAGAAGAAAAAGGTAAAAGGGATAAATTTATTTAAGGTGTTGTTAGTTTATTATACAATGTCCAGAAAGTGGTAAACATAATAATTTTTATTCAATTAATTATGTTAAGAATGTATTTGATCTTATCAAGAGTAACATATATGTAACATATATATATATATGAGTAACATATATTAAAACAAAGTAGAACAAATGTTCTAGTAAATGTAGAAATGGACTGAGAAAAATTTTTTTAAAAGGAAATTTTTTTTAAAAGAAAACCATATGAAGAGAAAATGAAGTATAGTCTGGAAGAGAAATATATGAATCAAATTGCAATAGGTCATATTTAGTCACAAATGTATTGGCATTACATGTAACATATATTAACCAATACTCCAGTTGACAGAAAAACATTGCATTATAATATAAAGAAAAACACAGCCTATACTTTTTACAAGAAACACAAAAGAAATAAGGGGTTACACAAAGCTTGAAAAAAAACAATGGAAAAGAATACAGCAAACGCACACGTTAAAAGAAGGTTGTATTACTATACTAATCTTAAAAAACACCTTTATGAGTAAAAGCATACCGAAGTTAAAGACAACTAATTGTAATTTAAAAAGGCCCATTGCTAGGGGGAAAAAAGGTTGATTTTAACTTTTTGGTAGGTAATAACATAGGTGTACACATAAAAAGCACAGTTTGATAGAATTCAAAAAAGAAAAAGAAAAATCCACGATTATATTTAGGTATTTTCACACAGTTGATAACTTGTAAAGAAACATTAAAAAATTCAGTTAAGAATACGGAGGATAGGGCCGGCCCGGTGGCGCACTGCTACAGTGCACCGCTTGGGAAGCGCGGCGGCGCTCC
>NW_007809893.1:0-994 GCF_000696425.1 Galeopterus variegatus | reverse complement strand
TCTCACTTATTTGTGGGAGCTAAAAATAAATAAATAAACACACAAACATATAAAGGGTGGCAGGGGGGAAGAAGACAGAACAATGACAACAATTCCTCGAACTTTTTAAGACAAGTGAACAGAGAGGATGTAGTAGGGTGGAGCGAGGGAGGGGGAAGAGGAACAGGAAAAGCGTCATGAAAATCAACTACAATGTATATTGAGAGGTTAAAAAAAATACATAACATAAAAAAAACACACACATATTAAGGATCTCAACCATTTCTCAGTGACCCATTTTATTTTACAACAAACATCATTACAACCATTCCTATAGTTCACCACGGTATGTGATGAATGAGATAGTTTTCGACACAATGATTCTAACGATAATCATATTTTATTAGCAGTAAATACTGCTTTATAATAGTCCTTAGGTTGCACTGTTCATATTAGATCTCCAGTTTATTCACTTAGCAACATATATCCCTGGAACAGCCAGGTCATCTTTTTTATTCCCATTTCCCAGCCCCCACCGCTCCTATATTTGTGAAAGACTATCTCCTATAAAGAACCAGGAAAGCTCTTATTATTTTTGTGCTCTTGATTTGAATTCCATAGAAAAGTATTTAATTAACCAAGAAAACTCATGCATGTGTGTATATCATTTGAAAATTTATATTTGTACATTTCACAGGAATATTGAGAATGCTACTAGGCAGTGTCAGATTTTATCTTTTTTCAAAATTGGTACAGTTTTATTGTTTCTAAAAACCATAAAATGAATATATTCACATAATTTTAAAAAATCAAATAATGTACAATATACAGAAGATTAGAAAGAGAAAGTATCATTGTTCCTCCTCTGTAATCCCAGGAGAAACTACACAGCACAGTGTGTGTGTCCTTTAAGAATTAGCCTGCAATTATACCCATATGTAATCCATTTAAGTTGGATCATGATATCACACTATACGTACTGTTCAGTGACCTGCATTTTCATGAGCACCTTCCA
>NW_007809892.1:0-994 GCF_000696425.1 Galeopterus variegatus | reverse complement strand
TCAGTTTTGTAACAGTACCTTTCATAAAGCATTTTTATCTTGATGAAGTCCAATTTATCAAATTTTTTTTCTTTTATGATTCATCTTTTGTGTCCTGTCTAAGAAATACTTTTCTAACTCAAGGTCACAAGGCTTTCTTCTAGAAATCTTATAGTTTTAGTTTTATGTTTAGATTTATGATTCACATTGAGTTAATTTTTGTGTATGGTGTAAGGTTCATTTTTGCACATGGATATGCACTTGTTCTTGCACCATTTGTTGAAAAGGCTACTCTGTCCCTGACTGAATTACCTTGACGGCTTTGTCAAAAACCAATTTACCATGTATTGTGGGTCTATTTTTGGATTTTCTATTATGTCTCACTGTTCTATATACCTAAACATGCACCATTGTCACACTGTTTTATTACTATAGTGTTACAGTAAGTCTTAAAATTATATGGTGTAAGTCCTCCAATTTGGTTGTTCTTTGGATAGATGTGTATTTAACTTTATGAGGAACTGACCACAGTATTCTAAAGTAGTTGTGCCATTTTATCTTCCAACAACAATGCGGTAGAGTCCCAGTTGCTTCCAAACTTTATCGGTATTTGGGTTGTCTGTGCTTTTTCATTTTAGCCATTGTAATGGATGTGAAATGGTATCTCATTGTAATTTTGATTTGCTTTTCCTCAATAACTAATGATTTAGAGCACCTTTTTATTTGCAATTTGGCATTTTATATGTCTTCTTTTGTGAAGTGCCTTTTGTGAAGTTTCTTCAACTGGAGATTTTGTCTTTTAATTATTGATTTAAACAAGGCTTTTATATATTCTGAACACAAATACATACATACACACACACACACAACACAACACAAGGGTACTTCAAAAATTTCATGGGAAGATTTGTAATATCTTTTAATTCTATCTTTCCATGAACTTTTAAAGTACCTTCATATATATGTTATTTCCTCCCAATTTAAGACTTGATTTTTAATTTTATTAATTGTATCT
>NW_007809891.1:0-994 GCF_000696425.1 Galeopterus variegatus | reverse complement strand
AGACATTATGTTAAGTGAAATAAGTCAGGCACAGAAAGGAAAATACTGCATGTTCTCACTCGTATGTGGGAGCTAATAAATAAATAAATAAATAAATAAATAAATAACTTAAAAAAAAGGAATGTATTAAATAACAAATAATGAATGTGAACCTTTGAATTTGAAACTCATCAGTAGATCATTCCAGTGAAGGTTATTAAGCCATTAGTTAAATACAAATTTATAAATGACTACATCCCATATACGGAGACATGTGATATACATACTCCCAAATATGCAAATAGTCTCTTCAGTTATAGCTTAATGGTTTGCATATTTGATGCAAACTGTTTTATCTTTTTACAGGCATATGTAGGACATACAAATTGCTGTCTAATATTGCCCTCCACAAAGTAATTTTTACTTTTTATTTTTCTAGATATTTGTTCACCATTTCACTTCCGTCATGTAAAGCAATCTTAAACATTATAATTGTATGCTACAAAACAAAACAATATGTGAAAATATTTTTCTTAAACCAAATATTTTGTTAAGTTGAGAAGATTGTTTCCTACATGAGCATTTGTTTGCCATCTGTATTCATTCCAACGAAACTGTTCGTTTTTATATTCCAACGAAACTGTTCATTTTTAATAAGGAAACTTGGATAGTGGATACCCTACCCTTTGGAACGATTGAATTATGACAGTTGCTAATATATTAAAAATCTGATACTCAACTTAATATTTTGTGTATTCTGAGTTTATTACTTTCAAAGAAATATTAGTCCCAAATAGCACATAGGTTTATTGATAGTATAAACACAATCCAAAAATCTTTAATACAATTTTTCGATAAGAAACATTGCTTAATGTTTTTTTTTTTTATTATTACAGATATCAGTGATTCCACTGTTAGTAGTACTAAATGACCAACTGCATTAAAGTTGGCATCAGGCAGTGTTCGATTGCTAAGGAAGACTCACAGGACCAACTTTGACAAGCTTTACAAATCT
>NW_007809890.1:0-994 GCF_000696425.1 Galeopterus variegatus | reverse complement strand
GGCAGTGGAGGAGAGGGGCCCACCAGGAGAACACTGGGACACAGCAAGGACAGCTGACTGGCACCCCTATCAGCGAAGGACCACTCAGAGGAGACAGGTCAGGAATATAGAATTGCATGGGATGCAGTTTGATGAAAAGACTCAGACCCAGACCAGTGTTTCTGTACAACCCAGGTGCATCAGATTTCACCAGATCCAGAAGTGCCTATAAAGTCAACTATTAAAACCTGAGCTGCACAAAAAGCCTTCCCTAGGGAATCAGCAGCAAAGCAGCAATTTAGCTCAACCATAGAGTTCAAGTGCTGGTCTCCACAGGAAGTTCCCCCATTTCAGAAGAAGCAAAGGACAACAAATTAGTTCCAGTGCAGAGTGTAAGTGGTGGGAACAGCAAATAATCCAACACAGAACTGAAAGAAAAAAACAAAGTACCCACAACCAGAGACAAAGTTTGATATTAACTAGTAAAGGTCTCATTTCACCAAAGAACACCTATAACACCTAGAAAGGCCAGAAGTCCCCTGGACTACCAAGCCAGGAAGCGGGGAGGGCCGGGGGCCTCAGCCCTGTCCCCCTGACACCCACAACGTACCCCAAGGATGGGGGCCAAGGGCCTCAGTGCTGACCCTGACAGTGCAACCACCCCAGCGACGAACATCTAGCATCTGCAGGAAAAGCCCTGGGCTCTCACGAGCCAGGGTGGTAGGGTGCCGAGGGTCTCGACCACTCTGCCCCAGGCTCGACCAGCTCAGTGACGACCAGCAAGCCTCAGCAAGAAGAGCCGCGGGTTCCTGAGCTGGGGTGGTGGGGGGCGAGGGCTATTGCCACACCCCCTTGACATCTGCACCCAGCCTGGCAATAACCAAGCCACTGCTGGTAGCCCACCAGTGTCCCCTGTGGGAATGTGGGGGTTGTCACAGGCCACAATCCCACTCTTCCTCCTTCCTCCTTCTTCCATCCCATTTCCTTCCCCTTTCCCCTTCTCCCTCCCAACTGC
>NW_007809889.1:0-994 GCF_000696425.1 Galeopterus variegatus | reverse complement strand
AGCACCCCTTTTCCTATCTGGGTCATATCATAGACAACAAGACCATGCACCCACAAAAAAATTCAAATCAGGCATGATTTTCTGAAGACACTTAAGATTTCCGAAAATTACTAGGAGACATTAACTAGCTTCACTCTTCCTTCCAACTTACAACTGTGGATCTTCAGTCTTTATTTGACATTTTAAAGGGTGACTCATACCTAATTCTCCCAGAAGTTTAACTCCTGCAGCAATCCATGCATTGAAGAAAATAGAACAACCATTTACAAATCACAGGTTTTTTGTGTAGACTCATTTTCACCCATATTTCTTATCCTATTTCCCACACCTATTATCCACACCACATTAATATAGCAAAAATATAGCCCACTGGAGTGGCTTTTTTAACCATCTCACCAGACTCATATTTTAACTCCTTATTATCTGTTTCTCACAGCTTTGATTATCAAAGGGTGGCATTGATTGCAATAGTTGTTTGGAATTGACCCTCATTATATTGTTATTCCTTTCTCGTTGCAGTGGTTTCAATGGTTAATGAGCTCTGTCGCTGGTTGGCAAGAAGACTTTGCAGAGTTTACTGCTCAAATCTCTGTCCATTACCCTCAGAATAAACTGTTACAACTTTTTCAGCATACTTCCTTCATCCTTCCTAAGAATACTTCTTTGATTCTTTTATCTAACGCTTCCCTCGTATTTACCAATGATTCTAGCCCTGGACTAGCAGCAGTAATTATTGATGGCCAACCTTTTTCTAGGTATGTTCAAGCCTCCTCTGCACAGCGTGTTGAACTTCATGCTGTTATTTATGCTTTTTCCTTACTACAGAACAGTACCTTTAATTTATATTCAGACAGTCAATATTGGATCTTAGTTTTGCAGGATATTGAAACAGCTCATGTAAGTTCCATCTCTGACCCTGAATTATGTTCTTTGTTTGTCTCCTTACAAACTTTAATGCATAACCACACTTGCCCCTTTTTTGCTACCCATATCC
>NW_007809888.1:0-994 GCF_000696425.1 Galeopterus variegatus | reverse complement strand
TAACTCTGGCCTATAGCTGATTTGCAAGAGCTTTCAGGGATGCATAAAAGTGAACTAAAAAAAATATGTGTAGATAGAATGACCTAAAAGGGACGTGGTTAAACTGTTACTGATAATTTTCAAAAGTGAAAGATTTAATGACAGTTTATTACAAGAATAATGCAACTGACAAGGAAATTTAGTTATGCGGCATGCAAAACAAGATAATAAAGTCAATTCAAAAGTTTTAGACAAAGTCACCTTAAACATAATAATTTCCCCTATTTTCAAAGAACAGTGGATATTATATCTAACTTATAAAAATGGGCAAACATTATTTTTACAGGGAAAAAACCATCAGATATAACTGTAATAATCCCGATATAATATACCATAAACATATCAAGCATATAGTTACAATACATCAATAATTAAGAATATTAAGTAAGGAGATTGTGTAAGTATGTAGTATGTCTTCAATACCTGTATGTTAATAAAACTCCACAGGTGAGTGATATGAGTCCCCAGTTGAAAATCACTGGCTGGTCTACAAGATGCCAGATTCAAATTATAGAAGTAGAATTGTGGCCAGTTAATATTTTTAAAAATAACTGAAATTATGATTGATAGCACTATGCTGTTGTCACCTAATATTAGGCAAAGCAGAACTAAGACTCTGATAAACAGAGACATATGATAGAAAAGGCATTGGAAATTCTCCAGGAACTTTACATACAGCACACAATTTCTAAAATATTTATAATATTTATCCATATACATTTTACCTAAGGAAAGCTAAGCAAATATCCTGATTTGTGAATTCAACAACTGTAACCTATCAAATATACCTAATTATTTCAAGCACTTCTCTTTTTACAATGAGAAAAGAACAAGTTTTGGTGATTTTCCAGCAGGCTCTAGAACAATGTCAGAGATAGTTTTAGGTGCAAAAGATATTATTAAGGTTTGATTTTAGAAAGGCAAAAATCAAAAGTTGTCAAGAGATTTGAACATT
>NW_007809887.1:0-994 GCF_000696425.1 Galeopterus variegatus | reverse complement strand
TGGTCTTGGGGTCTGCGGTGACGGTGACACCCCCCCCCCACGCGTCGTCTTCCTCTCCTGGTTCCGCGTCGCTCCGAGTGTGATGGCAGCGGCCGTGTTGAGGCACCCGGCTCAGGTGAACGCTGCGCGCTCTGTGCCCGCCCGCCCTGCGCCCAACACGGGTCCTAAGCTCCAGTGAGGGGCGTCTGCTCACGTCACTGTGGTTCAGTCTCTGTTCCAGAACATTGGCGAGCTCGTGGGTGGGGTCTGAGTTCTAAAGCCAGTGTGATGAGGTGTGGAAGTTCACTGGCAAAGGGAGGGGGTATATGTAAAACCTTGTTGGGTCGGTTGAACCGAGAGCATTCAACGCCAGGAACGGCAAGGTGAGGATTTTTGCCTTCATTATTAGGGCTCTGGGAGACATGGAGGGTTGTGAACAGAAGAGGCACACGGCGTGAGTTAGACTTTTCAGTTTTCCGAAAGCTGCTCAGAGTTAGAGCAACCTGGAAGGGGGATGGTAACACTGAGACACAAGGAAGTTGCGTCTTCGTGCAAGTTAGCACAGTAGGTAACAGCACTGAGCCCTGAGGTTCAGAGATAACTCAGTCATCTCGGGACTTCAGGCCCCAGGGTGGACAGGGGTACAGAGTGGCCTGAGCCCAAGGAGTCCCACGAGGTCTTTTGCTTCTCATAACCTCCCTCCTCCAGATTCTTATGACTGCAGAAGCATTTGTGGAACCTACACAAGTGAATGATGATCCAGGCTTTCACTGAACCTGACCTCACACTTTGTCGTGGCATTGGGTTTTGGAACTCTCTCCTGCCACTCTTCCAGTCTTTGGGCCTGAGAATCCTGAACCACCAAGCACAGGATTGTACATCCAGCCTGGGGGTTATATGGAGTTTTTATTCTTGTTGGCAACCAGTGGAATGAGGTGTGGAAGGTTATTCCAAGCATATTTACCAGATGTACACATTCTTGGAGGTGAGGCTGAGCTAGTTCAAGAGACATCTG
>NW_007809886.1:0-994 GCF_000696425.1 Galeopterus variegatus | reverse complement strand
ATATTTATCCACATATGTATAGTTTTCTTATTGCTTTCTATGCTTTCTTAAAGTTTTTTTATATCTACAATCATTTTCCTGCAGCCTGAAGGACTATTAGTATTTCTCTCCATTCAGATATGCTAGCAAAAGTTTCTATGCAAACTTGTTCTTTAAAATGTCAGATTATTTTTATTTTTTGATGATATTCAGAAACTGAAATTACATTCCTGGTAAGTTTCTGTCAGTATTTAAGACTAGACAAATTAGCACTCCTAAGATGCCTGACCTTCTAGGTATCCAACTGAAAATCAGAATTGCTCTTGATTCTCTTGTAAATGAGTGAACAACAACAACAGCAACAAAACACCAAAACATTATAAGGCCTCTGTAAGTTCTTCCAAGACAGTACAGAAATAACAAACACAATTTGCATGCATGTAGAGAAAACTTAGCTCAAATTATTTACTATGCTATTTACATATTAGAGATAGCCTCTCATAAGAAGAATAGGAAATTCCAAAGAGAAAATGTTTCAAAGCTAAATTATACAAAAGCAATAGAATAAAATAAAAATATTTTAAATAAGGTTATTCTCTGTACATATTCATTTTTATTTTGTATTTTAATGTATTTTCATAATTTCCTTTGGCTTATGAAAACTTTTCTCAATTTGCTATATCATACTATTATTCTAAATATTTATTAATCCTATTTTCTGTATATATTTGGTCTCTAATATATTGATTCTTTGTTTCTATAATAACATTTTTACACTTCATATATTCACTAGGATTTATTTTTATATTCTATTCTTGATTTATATCAAGAATAGCTGTTAATCTAATTAAATGTATTTATCATGCCTATTTTATGTTATTGGTTCATCTGTTCTGTTAAATATACTGGAATATTAGGTATATAAAGGTATATAAAGGATAACTAACTTACACTTTTTTTTTGCAGTATTTGAACTCCTCAGATGTCTAGCTACCTTTGTTTGTTGAGGTCGTAG
>NW_007809885.1:0-994 GCF_000696425.1 Galeopterus variegatus | reverse complement strand
TACTTGTGATTTACATCTTAACTGGTGCCTGATGTTAATTTGACCGGCCAACTGGTAGAATGCTTAAAACACTTTCTTGTTAAAATGATTCAACAGAGGTAGAATTACACACTATAGCATCAATCAAAAACCATCTGTTCTAACAGGAAATTGTGTAGTTTCCCAAGTTGCTGTCTGAAAGTTTAGTGAGACGTCTAGATTACAAATCTTACCATCTGCACAATATTGACTAAGATTATAGATTAGTCTATAATATTTATAAGATAAAAATGTGTAACAATATGCATATGTAAAGATAATTCTAGACCTTCTAAAAAATTTTCCAAATGTAAAGTCTAATTAATTCAACAGTGTTCACCCTCCAAGATTTTAAAATAACAGAATAGCTACCAAAGTTTGAATTCCTGACTTCAAATTTAATACCTAGAAAAGTCTATATTCTTTTAGAATGTGCCCTTTTGCAGCCTCACCAATGGTTATCTGGGAGAACTTTGGTCTATTCGAAGGTAAGGCTCAACATTTCCTCTCAAAATTCTAAGGTCTTGGAGCTAACATGAAAGTAGATAATAAATACATGTGGCTGCTCAATGCAGGATATGTCCCTTAAATCTTTTCAGCAAGTAGCACCACATCCAACTCAAAACTGCTTAAACAGTGAGGACATATGACCTCATGTAACAAGAATTCCAAGTAGGAGATTCCAACATTCCTTGTATCAATGGCATAATGAAAACCTCAATCACTCAATTCTTTTAATCTTTCTGTGTAGGCATCCTTACCTTGTCAGCTGATGCCTCCGGATCTGACCCCTTTTGAAGTAAAGATAACTGAATAGCTCTCAGCATCCCACCCTCACACAACCATCTAAGTGCCAAAAGGGACAAAGAGGGTGCAGATTTCTCTACGAGGGATAAAACCTTTTCCAGAAGCCCCTAGATGTTATACTCAACAATGCACTTGTCTGGAATTGCATAACAAAATCTTTCCTAACCTA
>NW_007809884.1:0-994 GCF_000696425.1 Galeopterus variegatus | reverse complement strand
GAACAAATAATTAAAAAATGGGCAAAGGAGCTGAATAGACATTTTTTAAAGGTAGACATACTAATAGCCAACAGGTACATGAGAAAATGCACAACATCACTAGTCATCAGGAAAATGCAAAGTAAAACTACATTGAGATATCTCCTCACCCCAGTTAGACTGGCTATGATCAAAAAAATGATGAATAGCAAATGCTGGTGAGGGTGTCGAGAGAAGGGAACACTCCTGCACTGTTGGTGGGACTGTAAATTATTACAGCCACTATGAAAAACAGTATGGAGGTTTCTCTTCCATATGATCCAGCAATCCCACTTCTGGGTGTGTACCCATAGGAATGGAAATCATCATGTCGAAGGGATACCTGCCCTCCTATGTTTATTATAATTCTTTATTTTAAGTTATTTCAGTGGCTGCTTTAGATTTCCTATTGGATGATATCAATGTATCATTGCCTGTTTTCAAATGATATTATAACATTTTACATGTAGTATTAGAATCTGACAACAGTATACTTCCAGTTTTTTCCCCACCCAGTCTTGATAATATTTTTGACATATATTTTACTTACACTTTGAAAATAAACTCTGTATCACATTAATATTATTTACATTAAAAATTTAATTATCTTTAATAGAATTTTAAATAATAAAATTCTCCTATATTTATCATGTTACTATCATTTCTGATGCACTTCATTCTTTGCTATAGATCTGTATTTTCTTCTGATGTTATTTTTTCCTTTAGTCGGAAGGATTTATTATTTTTTATTTTAATTTATCAATATACAACATAGTCGATTTCCTTGTCCATTTACCAATTCGTCTTTGCCACCTACCTCTCCCTCCTTCCCCCATCAACATCATATCTGTTCAAGTGTCTTGAAATGTTCAAGGAATTGTTGTGATTGTTGTGTCTTCTTCCCTGCCACCCCACCCCCCCGATTTGTTTGCATATTTATTTATTTGTTTATTTTTACCTCCCACAAATATGTGAG
>NW_007809883.1:0-994 GCF_000696425.1 Galeopterus variegatus | reverse complement strand
AGAGTATCAGGGGAATTTAATTTCACACACTATTACAGTCATGAACCTCATAGTGATATTTTGGTCAAAGATGGTGGTCACAAGATTATAATGGCTGTGCCATACAGCTTAGGCGTGTAGGAGGCCATACCATCTAGGTTTGTGTAAGTACACTGTATAATGTTCTCACAATGACAGAATCATGTAACAATGCAGTTCTCAGAATACATTCCTATTGATAAGCAATGCATAAGCTTACTTTACTGACATGTCCACAGGCATAATACACTGACAAAGATTCATTTTAAAATTTCTTATATGACAGCATATTGAATGGCACTGTGTTCTATCTCAGTAGAAAATTATCTTAATACATATTTAGTATCATATAACATATTATACATAGCTTTTAAGAAAAAACATTTCTGGTTTGTTGTCCATTAAATGTTCAATGTTTATATTAAACATTGGACTCTATAAATATCTATTTAGTTGTACAAATAAAAGCTGGAATTCATATTTCCTATCTATGCATCATTCACATATAATTAAAACTTCATGTGGTAGAACAAGTTATTTATGAAAATTTTGGCCAATTTTTGTTTATTCGTGTTTTTGAAGATAAATAACTTCAAAAATCACTCTGTCACTAGGTCCTAAATATTCAATGCAGGGTTTTAGATTCCAAATATGATTCATTTTTCTTTCACAATTGTCTTGTCTCAGACACATCAGGAAAGTAAAGGTTAGAATTGCAACGTATCTGAAATTTGCCCTGTGTGTGTCAGTCAAAATATATTGTGTAATGGATTCTTTTAGTAGACTACCTGTTAGCATATTCTTCAAAATTTGTTTTCACATTTTTTTTTCTTTTAACTGCGATCCTTTCCCTATTTGTCTTAATTGCTGCTTGCCCTGACTCGACAGTAAAAATTTTGTATATATTTCACTGATTCTTGTGAGAGATGAGAGAGAGAGAGTGAGAGAGAGAGGGAGGGAGGGAGGGAGGGAGGGA
>NW_007809882.1:0-994 GCF_000696425.1 Galeopterus variegatus | reverse complement strand
TGGGATAGGGGCTGGCTGGTTAACTCAGTTGATTAGTGGGGTGTTGATAACATCAAGGTCAAGGGTTCAGACCTGCCAGCACCAAAAATACCAAAACAATAATTGGGATAAGACAACCTCTTTCGAGATGGCTTTTGTGGCTACCAAATTGGACAATGTATGCAAAAGAACTTTCAAAAACAGAAAGCACTTTTTAAAAGAAACAGGGTATTATATTTACTTTATGTACACATGCTGTTTCATTTTCCTGGCAGCAAATAGTTATTAAGCACTTACTGTGTGCCAGGTCCTATGCTAGATACTGGGTATATACAGTGGAGTTAAATGAGATTCCCAACCCTCCAGGAATTCACAATGATAAAGTCTTTTCCTGATCCTGACAACCCTGCCCCACTTCAAAGACAAAATGAACAAAAACAACTAGGTCAGGTTCCCCTGTTATGTATCGCCTGTCATAGCACTTTGTACTTCTTTCCTTCCTACTTATCACAATTTCATATAAACAGTTGAGTAATTAATTGCTTACCACCAGTGTCAGCTGCTAGAAGTTTAGCTTCATGGGAACAGGTATTTCTTCTCTATAATTCTTTGTTACTCAGTGCCTTGAGTGACTGGCATAGAAAAAACTAACAATTATGTGTTGAATGGATGGATGAACGAATGAATGAAAAATCAAATGAATGATTAAAATGTATAATACGAATTCGAGTTCGTGGGTGTCCGTGAGTGCAGCGTGAAGACCTGGGAGCAGGAGGCAGTGGCAGCGACGACGACGAGGACGACGACGGAGCCGACAAAGGGAGGTGCTGTCTCGCTGGTGCCACGGCCGGCGGGAGGTGAGGGATCGACGGCGGAGCCCTCGGGGGTCTGCAGACAGCGGCCTCGGTGGCTGGCAGAAGTGAGAAGGGAGGCTCAGGAGCCCCTGGGGGGTTCCAAACTGACCAGGAAAGGACAGCTGTCCCTGCAAGTCAAGGGAAGCCCAGCGCCCAGCAGC
>NW_007809881.1:0-994 GCF_000696425.1 Galeopterus variegatus | reverse complement strand
AGCCAGTCTCTTTCTCAGGAACTGTTCCAGAAACCTCCCTAAGACATTAAGTCTTGTCACCATCCCATGGAGGTGGGCTATTTGCATAGAGTTGCAAGAGTAGAGAAACTAATATTTGTAAATCTGTTTATGGCAGACCCAACAATTCCGAGAGCTCCATAGACTGCTCCTAATTTCTGCGTGCTTTGAGTCAACTTTAATCATGAATTTAAGAACATCTAACCGTTCACAGCTCCACACATGCTTATATTTACTAATTGAAAGACTGCCTGAAACTAAAAGCATGCTTTGCACTTGGAAGCCCTGTTGCATGTCAGAAACAAAGGGCTCTCGAGAGATTTCAGGTTTACAAAGGCACATTCATGCTGGGAAACCTATAGGTCTAGCATTCTCAGGTCATTTCCTATCTTTAAGGTTTTAGATTGGAGGACTGAGGACACGCAGGTATGGTCATGGAACATTAATTGGAAATAATGAAGGTTTCTCGGGTACCTCTGAAACTTCTAGAAGGCAGGGACTTGATTTAAGGTCTGAGCAACGTGCACTGCGCCAGCCGACATTCTCTAATTAGATTATCTGGGACTAAATGAGAAGCGCTAAATAATTTCAACACAACACAAAACAAATTCTCATGGTGATGTGACCCAGAGGACGACTAGCAGTTGTGCTTTACTTTAATCTGAAAGGCTTTGGCAACCTGACTCCAGCTGGGGTAAAAAGGGCATCTCTAAGTGACAGCAGGTATTGCTCCAAGGGTTGCTGGCCAAGCAACACCTGAGCTGGCTCACTGAGCAGTGACTTGTCCAGTGTGGCTGGTCTACAAGTAGAGAAAGTGTGATGGTTGTTGCTTTTTATGGAGGTGCAGTCACAGGGCTAATTTAACTTATTTCACACTGACAAACTAAACAGAAAAGTCAAGATTCAAATGTCCATGAGGCCAGAGCTTTCCGTATCCCTAGTCCCAGTATCTTATTGCAGTTGAAGTAAAACAGAG
>NW_007809880.1:0-994 GCF_000696425.1 Galeopterus variegatus | reverse complement strand
ATGCTAAGTGTACATATTGTCTAAGATTAATGCCAGTTTACACTAAGTAAAATTTCTGTTAACAAAGAATAGTTATATGCATAAACCCTACATGCTTGAGTGGGGTGTTCTGTGCACTGTAGTATGTACAGCAGCATCTCTGCCATCTACCCCCTAGATAGAGTAGCACCTCCACCTATCACAACCAAAAATGTCTCCAGACATAGCCAAAGTCTCCTGGAAGGAGAATTTTTCAAATTCTCAGATATATAAGAAGCTTGGAAGACGTTGAAAATGTTGACACATTAAACATATTTGTAAAGATTTATTTTATTCTCAGCATTCAGTAAGATGTCCTTCTCTGATAAGGTGTTCTCAATTTTTTGCACTGCACCTCCTCATGATTTCTTTGATTTTTCCATAAACTGACTTGTGAATAAAAGGTGGCAACACAGGTCACTCTCCAATGTGAATCTTCTCATCAACAAAGACTGGTAACTTCTCTCAGAAAGTTCATAAAGTCAGTTAGCTACAGTTGGCTGGTTCTGTTATAATGCAAGCAGATCACACATACACTGGCTCCTCAGAGTAAGTGTTTATTTCTCACTCATACAAAGAACAAATGGACGGTTTTGGAATAAAGGTGGGAAGACTTCTGCTCTCTCCAATCAATTCCTTCTTTCTTAAATAATGGTGGCATTCTCCCACCTGGGGCTCTCAAGACCACCCTGAGGATCATCTGCACTTTGGTCCCAGGGGGCTTAAGGAACCAGAGAGAACTGAATGAACTTTCTCTGTTGCCAGCCCTGAAAGTAATGTTCATCACTTGCATCCATATTCCCCTGGATAGAGCTCAGTTACACAGTCATGCACACAATAACAAGAGACTGAGTATGCATGCTGAGTGCAAACAAAAGCGGGTATTCTTACAAAATACATAGCTAGACTCTGCCATTCCCAGGTGTCTGCTGAGGTGTGACTTCTGACAAAAGACATTTCCACATTTTTCAGCCTT
>NW_007809879.1:0-994 GCF_000696425.1 Galeopterus variegatus | reverse complement strand
TAAGGATCTCTCTGTATGTTGAACTAGTCCTCCATGACATACTTTTCAATGGAACAGTCAGCACCTGGTGCCTGATGCTCATGACTTAGGATAACTAGTTCAGAAAAGCCACCAAAGGTACTTGTGCCAATGTCTTCCCTAAGGATTAAAGCACTCTAATAATGTTGTGACCAATTCCCTATAATAAATTCCCACTGCTTTAAATGTCAAAATTGGTTTTGTTTTCCTGACTGGAAACTGACATACACCTGCCAGTTGATTATGGTGCAGCAGAGAATAAAAGCCAGAGATTCACTGCCCTGGGGGGGAAAAAGTCTTTCTGCTATCAAACAGAAGAAAGATAAGGCTTAATACCAACAAGTGTGAACTTGCAGGTTATTAATTTAAGTGAAAAAGACCTCTCTTTTGTAAATAAGACCTTTACCGAAAGACCCTTAATTTAAGTTTGGTGATGGACAAAATCTTTCTCCCTAAGTTATATCACTACCAAGTATGGACTATCCTAGTAGATATAAAGAGAATAGATAGGATGTTAATCATCCTTACCACTATAACTTTTATTCAGGATCCACTGAGAGACAAAGCCAGGTAAGCTAACTAATCTGCTGCTTATGAGCACCATGCTACTGAGGCTGCAGGGGTGCTCATGATTGCCACTACAGTTGGAATTATACTCTTTAGCAAGAACACAGGAGCCCACACTTACCCACATCTGGGGTAATTTCTGTTGGAGACCCTGACAGAACTTGGCAAATGATGGTTTCTGTCTTTCTCCTACCTTCCAATCTCCCTGCAATTCCTCATACTGGTAGAGTCTAACCGTAAGCCATCTGGGAAAGAAGTCTGGGAAATGTAGTTTACAGGTTTACCTGCACTATTGTGTTACAAGGAAACTGAGAGAAGAGTGAAACTGGAGCTGGGAGCCAAGAGAAAAATAATTTACTCAAGAGACTTATTAGTTATAAGACATTGAACTTTGTGAATATTTAGTTTT
>NW_007809878.1:0-994 GCF_000696425.1 Galeopterus variegatus | reverse complement strand
CCATTTTTCCAGCACACAAATGTGTATTTTCTAAAAAGTTTTTAAAATTTTCACTGACCACAGCTGTCTTCTCTCACTGTTTTCTAGACTTGACACATCAGAATTCTAACTCATCTCATGTCCGTCTCTCTGGCTCCACCATCATTTTTTCTGTAACTTATAAATACTCTCGAATTTCCCTCCAAGCCTTGTCCATAAAATATAATACTACTCCTTGATCCAGCCTTTTCTTTAAGCCATTGACTTAGGTTTATTCTTCCCTTCATAGCCAAACTTCTTAAAACAGCCATTTACTTGACGTCACCTTCCAACTCCCTGTATATTTTGAACCCAATGAGTTAATATGTCAGAATGAATGTAAAGCTATAGTGGTATGTCCAGTATTTCAGGGAGCAATTGCAAATTGAGTGTTAATCAGAAAAAAGAAAATCCTGCCTCTCTAAGTCAGCTTCCTTGTATCTAAATTGTGAGGCTATGTTGTATTAAATTGTGTTGTATACTGTGGGGGATGCCAAGACAGGCAAGGCATGGTTTCTATCTTGAAGCTGCTTATGGACTATTTGTAGAGAGGACTCCATACATAGAAAGACAACAGAGAATGAAAGAAAATGCCAGGTGAGGGCTTCAGGCAATGCATGCTATGGAATCAAATGAAACAGGTTCCATTGTGCACATGGAGGCACATTTGCTATTGTCTGAGGCTGCCAGAATCATGAAGATGATGATTCCTGAGGTTAAAAGGCAGACAAACAACCTTTGGTTGGGATAGAGTGTTGGCAAGATCAGAGCTGGGTTTAAAGGCTGAATTCAATGTGATAGGGTTGAGGAGAAACAATTCCAGGTGAAGGAATAATATGTAAATATGGTGAATGACGTAAAAAAGTAAAATGTATTTGGTAGACAGAGGAACAATTTGACTAGGAAAGAAAATTTTTATGGGAGAATGGTGCAAGTCAACACAATAATATCACTCAATGTACACTTTATTCAAAAA
>NW_007809877.1:0-994 GCF_000696425.1 Galeopterus variegatus | reverse complement strand
ATTTATTTAAAAAGTTAAAACAGACAGAAAGATCACCCTGACAACACCCACGGAAGAGAAAGGAGCAAATTCTAAATTATTTACAAGAACTAGAAGCAGAGCAGAAACTTTGCACTCTGAGAGTTCTGTCCAATCTAAGGAGTTCTAGAATCCTTATGATACCAAGGCCAACAGGGCTTTTTAACCTTAATACTCTGTAAATCACAAAAGCCTCGTATCTGCAAGCATGCCAAGCTAAATGGGGGCTCAGAATCTAGACCAACCCTTACTTTTACAGATGTGGAAACTGAGGCTTAGCGAGGGGATTGACTTGCTCCAGTTCATGCAATAGTCAGCCATAAGGCGGCTCTGGAACCCATTTTTCTGCCTCCCAGTCTAGGATTCTTTCCTCTCTGGTTAGTGATGACTTTCCACCTTCCTTGTCTGTTGTTCTGGGAAATATATCAGTGTGTCCAGGCAGAGTAAGTATATCAATAGCTGAGCAAAAAAAATAAGCTGGCTAAAAGTCCACAACCAAAATGCTCACACTCCAGCTAATTCAGATTTGACAGAGAAATACATGTGAAAATGGAAAGCCGCCTGTGATCCCTGCTTGCCTGATTCCAATCATTTGCTGTAAGGAGAACTGTGAAAGGAATAATGAGCTCATTTCCAGAAAGTACTTTTTAACCGTAGTGTTATTTCACTTTTTTGGGGTCATAAATTTGATTTAAAAAAAGAAAGACACCAAAAAGAGTAAGCCATGAGCTATATTTGTCCCCATGACCTCATCAGTGTGGAGGCGAACATGACTTGTGAGCGTGCAAGTCACAGGTATACGTGTGTGGGCTGTTTAAAAGAGACCAGTCTCTGGAGGCAGACCCAGGTTCAGATCTCAGTTCTTACACTTAGGTGGGGTGAACTTGCTTAACCAGTCTTAGTTTTATTCATCTCACTTGTAAAATAAGAAAATACCTTCCCCTAGAAATTTTTGTAAAGATTAAATTAGATAATA
>NW_007809876.1:0-994 GCF_000696425.1 Galeopterus variegatus | reverse complement strand
AAAAATAAAACAAATTTATGCAGATTTATATGTGTGTATGATGGATATATGTAACTGTATTATTCAAATAGAGCCCAAAGATAAAGTCTTAACATAAGAAATAATTCTATATTAATCTTTAAAAAAAAAAACTATATTGATTTGCTTGCCACTTCTCTTTTTTTAAGACTTTATGTAAATTTAAAAAGAAAATACATCTCTCAAAGGCAACATTTGAAGAAGGAAAGATGATCTTCCCTGCCACAACTGTCAGGGAAGCATCCTGCATAAGATGAATTTTGAACAACATTTTGAAAGAAGTTAGTATCAGAAGAAGAATTTCAATGCTAATCTTCAAATACTTCCATATTTCATCCTGAGCTTGCCAAGAAGACAATTATATGCATTGACCAATGTGTCTGGAAAGTTACTCAGACAGACATAAACTTGCCTTTGGATCCCAGCAATGAAGGTTATCCAATCTCATATGTCAGCTGTTTTATTTTGTGATTAGTCTCATCATATTTACCAAAGATTTTATCTTCCAGGGATAAACTGGAATGTCTCCTAAAAGGAACAACTTGATGTGTACTTTAATGGTTTACATACAAAAGGAACTCAATAAATGATTTTAAGTGATCTCATCTACAGTACATTTAAAATCACCTGTAAACCCGTTCAAAGTTGACAACTCTGGATACCTACACTGTGGAACTGCGTATGTTTATGTCTCTAGCAAATTTTACTCACATGATTCTCACAGTATTGTTTGAATTGATGATTATCTTGTTTGAACTATTTTTACAAAGATGAGGTTCATAAAATTATAGCAACTCCAAGCTTTTTGAAGTTCACACCTCTCAAAGTATCCTAATAATTTCTTTATTCACCAAGAAAATACGCATTGTCATAGTATGTAAAAGATAAAAATAACTTTAATAATATGCCTCTTGCTTCAGAGATGAAAACAACTGTGACTCAGTAAGAATGTTTGTATAGAAGAGGGTGGGTCCTC
>NW_007809875.1:0-994 GCF_000696425.1 Galeopterus variegatus | reverse complement strand
ATGGGCCCTCCCATTTCGGGACTAAGGGGTCCCGCGGTTCGGGGGAGGTATAGTAAACTAAGTCTCCTGGGCGTATTGTAAGGGTGTTTTGTGAGGAAGTTGGGTCAGGGAGTAACCAATCTTGGTATTCTCAAAGTTCGGTGCGTAGATGGGAAAGTAGGGGTTTGGCTAAGCTGGAGGGTATGGACCCCTGTTTAGGGGTAATACCCGGGGGGAGTGGAGGTCTTCCGTACATCACCTCAAAGGCGGAGAGATTGGTGGGTTTCCTTGGAAAAGCTCTGAGTCTGAATAGGGCAGGGGTAAGAGGCGAACCCAGTCTAAGTGAAATTCTATAGAGAGTTTGGTGAGAGTGTCCTGTAAGGTCCGGTCTGTCCATTCCACTTTTCCTGAGGCTCGGGGCCGGTAAGGGCAGTGTCAGTGCCAAGGTAGTGAGAGCGTGTTAGATAGACTCTGTGTGATCTGAGCGGTGAGCTCCGGCCCATTATCTGACTGTATTGAAGAGGGCGTTCCAAGCCTTGGGATGATTTGGGACAGGAGCAGGGAGGCGACGGTAGAAGCCCTTCTGTTTGTGGTGGGATGGGCCTCTACCCACCCAGAAAAGGTGCCCGCAAATACCAGGAGTAGCGATGGCATCGAACCGGAGGCATGTGGGTGAAATCCACCTGCCAGTCCGCTGCTGGAATATCTCCCCTGGCCTGGTGTGAGGGGTAGGGTGTGGCCTTTAAGGGAGCGTTAGGATTTGTGCGCTGACAAATGGAACAGTTGCGGGAAGTGTGCTGTAAAAGGGTTTTGTCTGAAGGGGTTAGAGAGAAAAAGGTCTGGAGAAAATGGGGTAAGCTTTGAGGGTTGGAATGGAATGAGCCATGGAGAAGGAGAAAGAGAGTGGGTTTGTCAGGTTCAGTGGGATTGCTTGTACATCAAGCGGGCAGCGGGGAAGGAGGGGTTCTGGGGGGTCCTGGGAGCTGTGCCCGCCTCTGCCCCCGCCCCCGCCGCC
>NW_007809874.1:0-994 GCF_000696425.1 Galeopterus variegatus | reverse complement strand
GTGCACCATGATGTTTTGATATACGTATACATAATAAAGCGATTATTACACTCAAACTAATAACATATCCATAACTTCACATAATTACCATTTGTGTGTGTGGTGAGAGTACCTGAAATCTATTATCTTAGAAAATTATGGTGTATAATACAGTATTATAAACTATAGTCATTGCAATATTATTTGCAATAGCTAAAATGTGGAAACAACGTGTGTCCCCCATTTTTTATGTAAACTAATAATAGTTTATTTTCTTGACCTTTTTTTAAAAAATGTATATTCTACATTCATATTGTAAATGACCTCAAAACTTTTTCAACTTTTTCTTTAATATGAGAGCCTGGAAAGAAAAGGCAGATGTAAAATAATGCAATGCTGGAAATAACTGATCAAGTAACAATAAAACAATGTAATTTCCAATTCTAGACTTCCACCATCATCTGACAATCCTTTAATAATTCAAGATACTTATAACTTAACTCTTCATTTGTAATTGGATTCCTGTGTTGTGAGCATTACATGAAATTAAACCTCAGTGGTACATAATTTATGACTCATGCACTTGCAAATTAATGGAAAATGAATTAACTACAACCTGCACATCTAAATGTATTTTGTAGTCCTTAGTGTAAAAAAAAAAAAGATGACAATATTGTGAAATCATCCATTAAGTCCATTTGAATCAGTCATGCTGAGTAGAGAGGAAAATACAGCACTTAAACAATTACACTCACAATGTACATTAAAAATGAATGCAGTGTGCTTGCATATGTAACATAGATAAATATGTTACATATGAAATAAAATTTTAAATACTTAAAATTTAAAGAAAAATCAAAACAATGATATTTGGGCAGGTCCATGGCTCACTTGCGAGAGTGCGGTGCTGATAAGACCAAGGCCGCGGGTTTAGATACCCATATAGGGATGGCAGGTTAGCTAACTTGGGAGAGCGTGGTGCTGACAACACCAAGTCAAGGGTTAAGATCCCCTT
>NW_007809873.1:0-994 GCF_000696425.1 Galeopterus variegatus | reverse complement strand
GGTACAAACGCAATTTTTGGTAACGGGCATGCTGCCAGTATGGATCTGGCCTTCACATCTTAGACATGAAGGGTGACGATCAGCTTTGTATCTCATGAATATTCATAACCAATAAAATCAAAATTAAATAAAATTAAAAATCCAATAATCCTAATTTTGACTGATATTCAAGTCGCTGGGCATGAAAAAGAATAAAGCAATCTATGGTAAAAAAATAAAATTAAAATAAAATAAAATTCCACTTGACTCTAGCAAAAAAAAAAAAAAAAGGAAACCTGATTCATTTTATGGATGGAAGGCCAAGCAAACTGAAATAAATGAAAATATGTTACAAGCAAAAAAAAAAAACATCTCAACATCCCCTCCACACTAGCCTGCTAGCCCCGCTCTGAGCCAGTGTGCTTGGGCTTGCGGGCAGCACCGTGTCTCTCCTACAAGCAATCACATGAGCTTCATCACAGGTATTTTCCTTTTCTCATGTACCCCATCTCCAAGTTCAAAGCTACTTTCCCAATTGAAGAGTTTTAAAATATTTTAGTAGTGGAGACTTTTCTTCACATGAACTCATCATATAAAGAATTTTAATACATGAAAGTGAGAAGAGGAGTATTTTATTAATAGGCATTTGTTTTTATAAACTCACATTAATGATACTTAATATAAAGTCAGTAAGAACAATGATGTTTTGGTGAAAATAAAATTTTTTAATTGGAAGTTATGGAAAACAGTGGCAGTTTCCTAGCAACCTTGTCATTTAGTTATTTCTGTATTTTGTTTTAGTGACAAAATATCCAGAAAATTTTGATTAACAGAGATTTGTTTAAAAACAGACATTTGCAACTACTTCCCAGTTTGTCTTACGATCCCGAGATATTCTCCTGTTAAACAGAGGGTGCAGAAGAGTATCATCAGTTCTACACAAAAGTGAATTAATTGAATAGCAAATGATAACATGCTGGTAAACTCCAATTCTTTAACATTTGGCTTTGTATAT
>NW_007809872.1:0-994 GCF_000696425.1 Galeopterus variegatus | reverse complement strand
CAGCAGGCGGGGTGGACATCAGTAGCCCTTTCATCCTGCGGCTCGCGCATTTGTCTGTGGGTGAGTTCTGGACACAGTTCCTCAGTTTCCCCAGCTGTCAGAGAGAACACAGAGTGTTTGCGATTCTTGTCTGGACCAAGGTGTGCACGAGGGTGATCACAGCGGCCTCCACAGCTTGTCTACAGCTTGAACCTGCCCACCTTCGAAGGGCCCAGGTTACCAAACAACCCTGTGTACCTGTCAAGCCACAACCCCAGCAAAAAGTGCCAGCAACCAGGGTCAGAGCCAACTACAGTGTCTTCTTTCAATGTGCCTTCAGCCCACTGGTGTCTCCTGCAGCCCCTCTCCGCTCCCCGCGCCTTCCAGAAGCACCTACTAGGAACCGAGTGCACCCACGCAAAGTTCCCACAGCGTCTCGCCCCGCAGCAAGCCCTGCCCAGGCTGTCGTGGTTGGAGCGTGAACTGTCGACCTCCACTGGCAATTTTCTTTCACTAGCCCATCATAAGAAACAGGGCAATGTTAAAGAAAACAGGAAAACTGGGGTGGCCCAATGGCCAACTGGTGCCCTCCTCCCCAATTTATGAACACATTTGAAGCTCAATCAAGTGGAATGCTCAAAAAATGAGGAGTGCAAGTTCATTTTACCATCTGCTTCAAGGAGACCATTGCCATCTCTGGGCACCTGTCAAGAAAACCTCAGTCTACCTTTTTTAGTGAATGCAGTGGAGTAAATATAATTTGCCCTTGCTTTTTTGAGTGTGGAGATCTGTGCCTGGAGGTCACATTCCAGTGACAGTCCCACAAGGCCAGAGATGAGATTCCACTTGGCTGCACCTTGGTATCACTTGGAATGTGATTGCATTTTCTAAATTTCTGTTTACTTTTCTGCCTCTCATTTGCTTCTTTCTCCACAAAATTATTTGTCCAAATAAAAAAAATGTCCATATAACTGTGGATTCTGGCCAGTTGTTACACAGTTAATATAAGTATCAT
>NW_007809871.1:0-994 GCF_000696425.1 Galeopterus variegatus | reverse complement strand
TTATCTTGTGTGGTAATCATTGGCCTTTAGAGATTGACTAGTGCTATATATTAGAGCAAGGTCAGCAGTATCTGAGGAATGACTATATTGTCTTTGGTTAGCAATACAATGGCAATGGTAAGAAGATTATCCAGTCAATTATCTCCCCACATGAGCTGCATGAGAGAGGGAGCATAGTCTCATGACCAGAGCATTAGAGAAAGCTCATCTTTCAACATTTATGCTTTTGAAAGAGTGATAGAGTAAGCTGAAAATTTCTGGCTGAAATCACCCCACATGAGCATATTTAGGACATTTTCTCTTCTGTCTTCTAACTTCCTTTCGGTCTATGTGGAAGCCTGGAGGATGTATAATAGAGAAATTATGAGGCAGTGGGAAGACTATAGTGGAGCCACAGCTAATGTCTGAAATCCTGTTGATATCACCAATTGGAGCACTCTTATGCTGTTAGTGATGCCAATTGTCTAGCTACATGACCACACTAGTTTTTGGGCTCTTTTACCTTCCAGTAATCCTGTGCTGACTGAGCCAATTGCTGAGCTAGGGCTGGGTATGGAGCTCACAGACCCCTCAAGCCAATTCACAGACTGGGTCACAAACCCTTCACATGCCAGGTTGGGTTCCCAGACCCCTCACATACCAGGCTGGGTCACCAGACCCCTCACACACAGGTCTATGAGCTATGTAACTGGCCAAAAGGTCCTTGGAGCCATAGGTTGGGGAGCATGGCTGTGCAGGGCGGATATCCAAGGCAGACACCTGCCCGCCTGCTTCACTAAAACTCCTCTCTCTCTCTCTCTCTCTCTCTCTCTCTCTCTCTCTAAAGAACATAAGAATAGCAACAAAACAAAAAAGATATACTAGCACGCATGAACACCAACTCCACACACACACACACACACACACACACACACACACACAACTTGCTTACAGTGGATGTGCTGAACCACACCCAACTGGACCCAAGGCGAGGGCCCTGACAAAACTATTCTAT
>NW_007809870.1:0-994 GCF_000696425.1 Galeopterus variegatus | reverse complement strand
TATTTACATAAAGTATTCATAATATCTCCTTACTGTATTACAAATTATATGTTTTATATCTATAGTAATGTACCCTTTTCTCCTATCCGACATTGATAAATTATGCCATGCCATCATTTTCTTCTCCTTCTCCTCCTTTTTTTTCCCATCTCCTGCTCCTCCTTTTTATTATTCTTCCCTCTCTATGACTTACTAAAGATTCAACTTTAATTAATCTTGTTAAATAATTCAATTGTGTCTGTTAATATTACTTTTTTGTTCTTATTAGTTTCAGTTATTTATTATTTCTCTCTACTTTTTATTCTCCAACTTATATCATTTCTGAGATGAATAACGTATTAGTCCATTTTCTGCTGCTTGTAAGAGAAGTTGGATAATTTACAGAAAAATGTATTTCTTACAGTTTTGGAGGCTGGGAAGTCCGCAATCTAGGGGGCATATCTGGTGAGGGCCTTCTTGAGGGTGGGAACTCTCTACAGATATGCACGGTGTCACTTAGTGAGAACGGCTTGAGCAGGAGAGCTAACTTTCTGACTAGCTCTGCATATAAAGCCATCAGAACCACACCCATGATAGCATGAATGGACTAATTCATTCATGAGGGCACAGTCCTCAAGATCCAAGCACCTCTCAAAGGCCCCAGTTTTCAAATACCGTAATTGTATTTCCCACCCTCTTAACACTGTTGTAATGGAGATTCAGTTTCCAATACATGAACTTTTGGGGGACATATTCAATCCATAGCAAAAACTTAGGCCATTGTTTTTCAAGCTTTTCTATTCCCTAAAGTATATATCAAAAGTTTCAGATTTCTTCTTTTATCACTGTTTTATCTTCGTTCTAGGAGTTTTGATATGCAGTTTTTACATTACAATTTGCTTAAAGATATTTCTTAACTTTTATTTTTATTTCTTGTCCCATAATTAAGAAGAGCATCACTTAGTCACAGTGTTTGGGATTTTCTGATTATGTCTTGTTATGGATATTAAGATTG
>NW_007809869.1:0-994 GCF_000696425.1 Galeopterus variegatus | reverse complement strand
GTTGACGCGGGGGTAGAGAGCTAGGAAGACCACCGGTCAGCCTCTAATATCCACATGGTTTGGTAACTACATTTTTTCCAGATAATAAAGCGTCAGAGGATAAAGCGCCATCTAGTGGAACTTGGCAGCATCGCCCGTCAGCGCGCTGAAATCGCGGAGGACGATTTGGATTTGAAGGCTCCCTGCTACTGGAGCGTGTGCATCCCAAACTGATCGGGATTTGTAAACGAATAATTGCTTTCTGGGTCACTAACTACCTGCTGCCACCACGAGATGATGCATCTGTCAATAATGACCTGCTTTTACCATCTCTGTGATACCTGATTACTTTGTGTATCAGACATCCAGAAATGCTTATTTTAGTGATAAAATGCTTATTTTGCTTACTTTGCCCTGATTTCCTTGTAGCCTCAGATTTAACAAGCATTTTAGTCCTTTTGGAGGACTTTATTACCACCTGCATAACTGCTAATTCACCTCTGAAAAGAAATATGTATATACCTGTGTATTTCTCATTTCAATCCAGGTACAGAACATCTTCACCTTCTGGAAAGTTCCCTGGGCTGCTCCCTAGTCACTCCCCACCCTACACCAGCTGTTCTCCAACTTAAAATGAATGAAACCATATAGTATATGTGCTTACCTTCTTTTATCCAAGATTCATTGATGTGTCAGTAATTTATTCCTTTCAACTGCTGTGAGAATTCCACCTCATGAACACACTACGATTTGTTTATCCACACTATACAACTGAAGTGACTATGACATTCTTTGTGTGTGTGTTTCTTTCTTTCTCTTTTTTTTTTAATGAACATTCTTATAAAAGCCCATGGGCTTGTCTCATTTCTCTTGGGTGAAGAACCAGGAAAACTGCTGAGTCATAGGGTGGGTATTTATTTAACTTTATAAGAAACTGCCAGTTTCCAAAATGATCGAGCTATTTTACATTCTCAGTTAAGGAAGTATTTTTTTTATTATACCATTTTGAACAGTG
>NW_007809868.1:0-994 GCF_000696425.1 Galeopterus variegatus | reverse complement strand
TAAAGAACTAACCAACAAGATAAAGGAAATTCATTCTCCTTACACATTTGAATACAGAAAATATTTCCCTGTATGAATTTTTTCTGAGACTACTTTATTTATTTATCTACCTATTTATTTATTTATTCATCTTTTAATTTTCACTCCACAGACTGCCATTTGCTTTTATTTATTTATTTATTTATTTGCTTGCTTACTTTATTTATTTAGAATATTCATGAGATACAAAGCTGATTGTTCCCTCTCCTGCCCATGATGTGGGCACCAGATTCATACTGGGGACATAACCATTACCAGAAATTGCTTTTGTAACCTTTGTCCCCTTCCAATTATCTCGCAAACTCCCTCCCCCTCCCCCTCCCCCCTCAACTTCAATTTGTAGCCCTAGGAATGTTCCCTCCCTCTGTTGGATCATGGCACTACTGTGGTCTTTCTTTCCTTCCTTCCTTTCTCTCTTAGATCCCACATATGAGTGAGTACATGAGATATTTATCCCTCTGTTCTTTGCTTGTTTTGCTCAACATAAGTTTCTCCAGGTTCATCCATGTTGTTGCAAATGGATGGATTTCATTCTTTTTATGGTGGAGTCGTATTCCATGGTGTGTAAATACCACAGTTTCCTTATCCAATCATCTATCGATGGACATTTAGGTTGGTTCCATATGTTGGCTATTGTAAACAGAGTTGTGATAAACATGGGACTGCAGGTATCTCTTAGACATGGTGATTTCCATTCCTCTGGATACATAACCAGGAGAGAGATTGCTGGATCATATGGAAGATTTATCTGTAGCTGTTTGAGAAATCTTCAATTTGTTTTCCAAAGTGGTTGTGCTAATTTACATTCCCACCAACAGTGCAGGGGTGTTCCTTTCTGTCCACACCCTCACCAGAATTTGTTATTCACCATCTTTTTGATCATAGCCAGTCTAACTGGGGTGAGGTGATATCTCAATGTGGTTTTAATTTGCATTTCCCTGATGACTAGTAATGT
>NW_007809867.1:0-994 GCF_000696425.1 Galeopterus variegatus | reverse complement strand
TGATTCGAATGTTTATGTGCTTATAATGATCTGCTAGCTCTCTTAGATTCTCATTTCTTTTCTTTTTTTTTTTTTTGTCTGCTTGTGTTATTTCAAAAATACTATCCTCAAGATCAGAAATTCTTTCTTAAACTTGCTCTAGCATGCTGCTTACACTCTCAATTGTAGTTTTTACTTCATTGAGTCTTTCAGTTCCAGGAGTTCTGCTACATTTTTTATGGAATTTATCTCTTTATAAATTTCATCCTTCAAGTCCTAGATTGTTTTTCTTTTTTCATTGTGTTGTCTAAATGAGTCTTTTTGTATCTCACAGAGTTTGTTTAAAACTGTTACTTGAAATTCCTTTTCAGACATTTCAAGGGTTTCCTGCTGTATGGGGCCAAGTACTTGAGAATTATTGTATTCCTTTGGTGGTGTCAAATTTCCTTGGTTTTTCATTTTTCTTTTCTCTCCACGTTGATTCCTAGTCATCTAGTCAAGTAGTTGCTTCTTCTATTACTCTGAAGTGGACTTTGAAGAGAAAGATTTCCTCCTGTAGATTTTTTTTATATTGATTGTTGAGTAAGATATATTAGTATTGGTTCTGGGTAGACTCTGTACTGTAGAATCTGTATGGGCACATCTGCCATATTATATGTCAGAATTATGTGTGAGTGCCTCTGTGGTGCAGTCACTGGGGCACTTAATGATTTCTCATTGAGGTTAGTTGGGACATTGAGGATGTGGACTAGCTCTCAAGATCTTGCGTGAAGAGCCTGGGTTCCTTGTCACTCTTTGATTCACACAGACTAATAATGAAGGGATGGAAAAAGATACATGACACAGATGGAAACCAAAAATGAGCAGGAGTAGCTATTTTTATATCAGATAAAATAGACTTTAAACCAAAAACCATAAAAAGCGACAAAGGAGACCATTATATAATGATTTATATAATGATAAAGACTATTTATATAATGATAAAGGGATCTATATAGCAAGAAGACATAACAAT
>NW_007809866.1:0-994 GCF_000696425.1 Galeopterus variegatus | reverse complement strand
TGTACTTTACAATGTGTTGCCTTCAAGAGACTCACCTCTCCTGTAATGACACACAGAGACTAAGAGTGAAAGGATGGAAAAAGATATACCATACAAATAAAAATGAAAAACAAGCTGGAGTAGCTATTCTTATGTCAGATAAAATTTACTTTAGACCATTAACCATAAAAAGAGATAAAGAAGGCCCCTATATAATGATTAAAGGATCTATCCATCAAGAAGACATAACAATCATAAATATATATGCATCCAGCATTAGAGCAGCCAGATTTATAATGCTCCATAATTTGGTTCTGTTTTTTGGAAATGAATTTTCCAGTCTGTTTTTCTCTACAACTCTTGTTCCTGTCCTCTGGGATGTCCTTCTTTTTTAACCTTCTTGACCACGTTAGAATAAGGCATTAGACTATATGCTCTGGGCCGAGCCCGTGGCGCACTTGGGATAGTCCGGTGCTGGGAGTGCAGCAGAGCTCCCACCGTAGGTTCGGATCCTCACTGGCTGAGCGCAGTGTGGCCAGTCTCAAAAAGGACAAAAAAAAATAAATAAAAATAGACTATATGCTCTTTGAACAATATTTTCAGCCTGTTGAAATTAGAAGGCCCAAGGTACATTCCATCCTGAATAGCTTTAGTTTCTTTTAGTCTGAGTTGTCAGCTCTTTTGGTAACATAGGTTCCCATAAAAATGTGTTTCCCATAAATACAAATTTATCTTGTTCTATGTGTCAAAAGCCTTACTCACTAACTTTTATAGTCAAACCTGCCCCTCTACCTATAGCCATCGCTACACTGGGTTTGTAATCCTGGTAGGCAACAATGCCCTGAATTTTTCTAGAAGCCTTTTACCTGAGGGTAATTTTTTTTGATGGTGTTAACAAATCAATTTCTATGCATGCTGTTTTTATTTTCCTGACAGGTTTTTTTTTTTTTTGGAAACATAATTGATTATACATATTAGTGGGGGTACAGATTTGAATGTCAATACCTGTGTACAA
>NW_007809865.1:0-995 GCF_000696425.1 Galeopterus variegatus | reverse complement strand
CACAGTTCCCTAGCTCATGGCAAACCTTCTCTTTCTGGCCCACAGTCTGGCCCAACATTCTTCATAGCATAGCTCCACTTTTACTTTCAGATCCTCTCTTTTTCTTGATCCCAGATATACGTCCGTGTATTGCACTGGAGTTGAGTTATGCACACACACTGAATTGCCCCTCCCTTCCAGTAACTGGAAAGAGCCTTGCCATACCTGGTTCCTCCTGTGTTAGGATTGACACGCTCCCAGGACGTTCTTCAGGCTTTTGTGAAAATACACTTGCCAGGTTCCGCCCCATCCTTCTGACACAGACATGTCTGGATTCCATCTTAGGCTTGTAAGCAGTTACATAATCATAAGCTATTACATCAGTAATCATAGACTGTTATATAAACAATACTCAAACGCTCTAGTGCTGTGCATATACACAGTGCGATAAACATTTGATGGGTGGAAAATTATTGCCTCCAATTTACCAACTCTCTGAATCACTTGGTCAGGCTTAAGTGCAGACCGGTTTTTGAAATGCAAATAGATATCCATGGAATCTCAACTGAATGTACATCTAATGACAGTGGAAGGGATCAGTTACAGGGGAGTAAATAAAAGTCCTTCCCTAGTCACCTCTAGGGGAACCAGAGGTCTGCAGGCACAGAAGTCTTTTCTGTCTTCAAACAAAAATGATTTCCAGAGTCTCTTACATTCCGTGAACAATGTCGGTTGCTTCTTAGCCCACAACAACTTGAGGGTATGATCCTCATTTTAAAGAAGAGGAAACTGAGGCTCAGAAGAACATAACATATTTGCCCTGGGGCACATAAATCTAGATTTTAGATTTGAGCTCAGATCTGTCTGATTACAAATCCAGTGGGGGTTCTGCTACAGCATGACCTTTTTGATATTTGATGAGCTCTCCTGCAGAACAGGAAAGAGTCTTCTAGACTGTGCTCAAGTGGGCTGAGCAGGGGCTGGTGGGACACGGTAGCATAAGCATGGCAAGGAGG
>NW_007809864.1:0-995 GCF_000696425.1 Galeopterus variegatus | reverse complement strand
ACATTGCTGCACATGAGGGAGTCTTCATACAAGTACCAAGTGAACTCTCTTAGAATTTCAAGGAAATTAGGACTGGAAGAAATGGAGAAGTCCTTTGGCTCAATAGTCTCATTTTTACACGTAAGAAATGAGGCCCTGAGAGGTGAACTGATTCGGACAAGGTCACATAGCTCATGGTATGTGTGCTGAGGAGCAGTTGGGGTAGAGATAGGAGTCAGCAGGTGATATATCTCCCTCAAACCCTGATTTAAAAGATAGACATAATTAACAAAAGTTACCTTATTCTATCCTAGAAAGGTACATATAAGGCCTAGGTAGAGTAGCAGCAGAAACAGGGGTAGGAGGGCTAGGATTGGGATCACTACCACAATAATGTCATACAGGAGAATGCTTTGAAGCATTAGAAATGATTTCAGTTCCTCTCTTTCCCTCTCTGTTGGCAGGAAAGGAGTTGGGTATAAAACTATTTCATCACTCCAGGTCAAAATTACCCACCTAAGGTCATCTCTCTGGCTGTCGTGAGGTTATTCAAAGTAGTGGGTTGTCAACAGCCTCTGCAGAAGAGTGGTGCCCCTCCGAGGAGGCAGGCAATTAGGAATCAGGTAGATTAAAGGTGCTGCTAGTGCTTAGGATATTACGTTGGTTGGTATAGTAACTGGTGCTTCATTTATTATCATATTCCAAAACTTACACATGTATTACACATATGATTTGCATTTAGCAAATATTAAAAATAAAATCAAATGTTAAAATAAGGTGCAAGATGTATATGCTTTGTCAAGCTTTTCAAATAGGAGGGCAACAGAATATTTCCAAACATGCAAGAATTCAGGGCATGTATTCTATAAACTCTCTTGAAAAAACAACTCGAGGTTGAAATCCAGCTAAACAATTATGAGAATGATAGTGAAAGAATATGTATGTTATAAACAAGGAAAATATCGAAATGATAATATAGCCAGTGACAGTCAGGAGAAAGACAGGTTGAAGAAAAC
>NW_007809863.1:0-995 GCF_000696425.1 Galeopterus variegatus | reverse complement strand
TGGCACAACCTCTGGCCTGTGACTATATTCAGATGATGATGAACAAGGTGGTGACTTTGAAGTATTCCATATGTCAAGTGAGAAAAAAATGATGTCTGACTTCCTTACATATTCAAAAATATACCTTCAGAGCCCATCAGTAAGTTGAAAGAAGTGGATGTCAAAGTTGTTTTTAGCATCAGTAATAAAGCTCCAGTTGTTCATTCATTGACTGATGCTGAATTAGCCGAAATGGTTCTGAATCAAGGTGACCGTGATAATAGTGATGAAGATGATGTTAACACTGCAGACAAATTGCCTATAG
This sequence comes from Galeopterus variegatus, assembly GCF_000696425.1. Taxonomy (NCBI): domain Eukaryota; kingdom Metazoa; phylum Chordata; class Mammalia; order Dermoptera; family Cynocephalidae; genus Galeopterus; species Galeopterus variegatus. The sequence goes on along the minus strand of NW_007809863.1, from coordinate 691 downwards.
ATGATATGGTGAAAATGTGTGATGGGCTTATTGGAGAAGCAGAGCTGTGTGCATTCATAACAGAACAAGAAATTATGTCCATTTATAAAATCAAAGAGAGACTTCTAAGATAAAAAACATTGTTAATGATGCAGATGACTCCAGAGGAAACATGTGAAAAGCCATCTGGCAGAACGCCTTCTCATTCCCAAAGGACCCGCTACGTGTTCCCTCAACTGCTTCTGGTGTTTCCTCTCACCTAAAGAAATAAAATACAGCGTACAGCAACCTTGTAATCGAAACACAGCAGTGTAGGTGGAGACTGACAGCCTGTCGTTTGTTGTTGCTGTTGTCTAACAGCTGATACAAGCATTCTGGTGATGCTACTGTGCTGCTTAGTTGCCCTGAACACAGTATTTTTTCACTGTATTAATGGTGTGTCACATTTTTTCCCTAAGTACTTACGTATTGAAAACCATCAATTCACTTTAATACCTCCAATTCCAATCCAACACCAGAGTGTTTATTCTAGACTTTCCATATTTGTAACTCCCTTCTTTGGCAGTGAGACACTTTGCTCCCAGTATTTTCACCACACCCACTTGTCTGATCAGTTCCCCTGCATGTAAACAGACTCTTGATTCTGGCAGTGATATCACCTTCCCTGGCTGCCTTCCTTGCTTGGTCTCAACCCTGCTGGTCTTCGACAAAT
>NW_007809862.1:0-995 GCF_000696425.1 Galeopterus variegatus | reverse complement strand
TTACTTTGATCTAGTAACACATAGACACAATTGAAACTAAAATAGTGCTACGAGACTTTTTACACACACACACACACACAAATGTCTTCTGTCCCCTTCCTCTTCCACGGGGACAACTATCCTCAAATTTTACTTCTGGAAGTCACTTCAAAACTACTAGATAATATGCATATGCCACTATCACTTCATCAATTGCAGGCGGTATTTGTTAAATTGCTTTTATGAAAATTTACACTCTTCCTTATATCCCATCTTGTTATATAGTTATATTGCAAATTTTGGCTATTTCCATTTCAATGTTTATATTACTATGGGTATGCAAGCTTTTATTTAATATTGAACCAAGTAACAAATTAAAACTAGATTCTCTTTCTTCAACAACTTTCCAGTTTTTTCTTGTATTTAAAAAATCCCTAATATTTTCATGCACTTGATTTCTCTGTGCTTCAGGCTGTATCTTGCCACGCCTCTAGCATTTCTGTGAAAAGCCTCCTCATACAAATTTTCTCATCATAAAGCTTTACATTTTTCGTAAGTTCTTATTTCTTATGAGACTTTCCTCTGAGACCTCTCAGTCCTCTTCCTCCAATCTGGACTAGGTGCTCCACGTCAGACTGTTGGTCTGCAACATCTCATCCCATTTTTACTAGGTAGAATTTTCTTTTTCCTACATCCCGTGTCATTCTTTTTCTTGACTTACTTTCTAATTTTGACAAAATATAATCCAGTACTTTCTTGAGAAAGGGTAGTTGGAAGTAATTTTTAAGACTTTACATATCTGAAAAATGTCTTTATTCTACATCATATTTCATTTACACATTGCCTTTGTGCAAAATTCTAGATGCTCAATAATTTGGACACATTATTTCATGTTTTTTTTAATCAAATGATATGTTGAAAGGGCCAATGAAATAATGAGTCTACATCCAATGCAAGGAAACTATTTTTCTCTCTATAGAAACTAAAAATCTTTCTCTATGGAGATGTGGATGGGA
>NW_007809861.1:0-995 GCF_000696425.1 Galeopterus variegatus | reverse complement strand
GGAACATCGGGAAGGCTGAGGGGTGTAGAGGAAGAATTGGAAGGGAGCGAGGTAATGTTTATAGGGACAGCAGCCAGAAGTGGGAGTAGCAAAGATGCACAAAGGAAGCAATTGTTAGGAGGGGTGGAGTTGAAGAAAGTCTGGTTAAGGAAGATAACAGTTTCAGAAATAATTTGTTGCCAAGTGTAGATGGGAGAGGGCTGGTTGGCAGCTTTCTTTTTTCTTTTTTTGAGGAAAGGGTTTCTTTTTGCTGAGAAATGTGAGTATGTACAGCAGATAAGGAAACGTGATTTTTTATGGGGACATATGTGAGGGTGATTTTAAATTGTCCGCAAGGGCGAGAATAGACCAAGGCACTGCAGTAGAAAGATCCAATAACTACCCCAGCCCACCTGGAGTCCCAGGGGTCACTGATGGCAAGTTGGAGCGTGCCCTGTGCACCACGCTGAAGTATCCAGCCCCCTGCATTTGTAAGTCGGTAGTGAATTTTGCATGACCAGTACGGGCATCCCCCATAAGTTTCTGGCCACAGTGGCAAGAAGGTTAAGTCTGGTCAAAGATAAAACATATATATGGGCGGGAGGATTGAGAGGTTAGTTTACTCCCTGTAAGGGGGATGGTAATGGCCCTTTGGCATCCAGCTACAGAACAGTCTGCCGTGGAAGGGAGTAGTTTGGTGGTTTTACCTTGTTCTCCTGTATAAGTTTCTTGCACCGTGAACCACCAAACGTACAAGGATTTAGAGGCACCTACTAGGTACAGGAAGAGAAACAGGATGACGTTAATGGGAGTGGTCATTGTTTCTGTAATGGAGGGAGACTTGGGAGTCGGGGTAAACAGAGTTTGAGGGGGTTAGAGGGATGAGGAGTGCAGGCAAAGGTTTTAGTTTTTTGAAAGGGTGTGTCCTGAACTCGCAGGTCACATGTAGATTCCATGGGATCTGTTGGTGAGGTTGGGAAGCAGGGTTTTAACCTAGAGATATGGATCCATGGAGT
>NW_007809860.1:0-995 GCF_000696425.1 Galeopterus variegatus | reverse complement strand
AAGACATCTCCTACACAGGGTGCCTGACTCAGATGTATTTTGTTATAATGTTTTCTGGATTAGATAATTTCCTTCCGACTGTGATGACCTATGACTGGTACGTGGCCATCTTTCACCCTCTGCACTACACGGTCATCATGAACTTTCAACTCTGTGTCCTGTTGGTTCTGATGTCTTGGTTCATCATTTTCTGGGTCGCCCTGGTTCACATTCTCCTGATGATGAGGCTAACCTTCTCTACAGGCACTGAGATTCCACATTTCTTCCATGACTTTGCTCAGCTTCTCAAGGTGGCCTGTTCAGATACCCTCATTAATAACATCATCTTGTCTGTTGCAGCTACACTGCTATGTGTTTTCCGTCACAGGTATCCTCTTTTCTTACTATCAAATTGTCTCCTCCTTAATGCAAATGTCCTCCACTGCAGGAAAGTATAAAGCATTTTCCACCTGTGGCCCTCACCTCTCTGTGGTCTCCTTGTTTTATGGAACTGGACTTGGGGTCTATATCAGTTCTGCTGTGACCCATTCTTCCCAAGGAAGCTCAATTGCCTCAGTGATGTACACTGAGCTCACCCCCATGCTGAACCCCTTCATCTACAGCCTGAGGAACAAGGATGTGAAGGGGGCCTCAGATGACTCCTCACCAGAGCAGCCTCTTGTCTGTGAAGGATCACTGGCCTCAGAACTAGATGCACATGTGGACCCCTAAGGTCATTTTGTGAATTTAAATATTCTGGCCCTTGTTCTCCCCTGTAAGACATACTTCATTTCTATTCACAAATCACCCATGACTTTGCTTTGATATATGCTTGTATTGGTTTTCAAAACACTCCCTCAGTACTTGCTTTTTGAGTGCATACCCTATACAGTCTCCTTTAAGTTCCACCTTTTACAGTTTTTTTAAAGCCATCCCTAAAAATGCAAACTTGAGATAGAAGGCACTTTTTATGTCAAGTTCTGACATGGTCTCTCCCCAAATTATCCTCTCAAACA
>NW_007809859.1:0-995 GCF_000696425.1 Galeopterus variegatus | reverse complement strand
ACGTCTAAGTTTTTGTATTTCTAGACTTTTCCTTTTGCTCCTTCAGTCTGAGAAAATAATGTAAGATAACAAAAATATTAAAATTATATAATTTACATCAATATCAAAAAACCATTGGTGGCATTCTCCTTCTGTTTAAGACATAGAAAGCTGCATGACAGCATTGTCCCAAAGTAATAATGAGAAAAAACATAATCATCTACAAAATAATAATTTTTTTTTTGAGTCTATCAAGAACTTGAGTCACAAGGCAAATGGATAGACTGAATTTAAAAATGCTGCAATCTTATCCAAAGGAACACTGGTGATGTTTCATCTCTGGTAAAACATAAGAAGTAGAGCTGACAACCGTATAAATGGTAAAAAGACCCCTAAAATTTTAATGAATTTTTACTGGACAACCGTATAAATGGTAAAAAGACTCCTAAAATTTTAATGAATTGTTACTAGTCATGTGGAGCTATCACAATGGCGTAGAAGTCCTGGGAGCTCCAGATACAAAGAAAGTTTCTAGAGAATTGTCAACTCTTTTCCAAGGGCCTCTACTGGATTTCATGAGACAGCCCGGGCCATGCAATTTCACCCTCCTCTTGGGGCTTTCTCTCACCAAGTAAAGCCTTATGCCTCATGGGGGGAAGCTGGGGGGAAAGGAATTACGTTTTCCCCCAGGTGCTTGGCAAATATCCCTGGCTTCCTGGTGGTCAGGTGGAAAGAAGAGTTTTCTGCCCCCAAGGAAGGGTCAGCGTAGTGGATTGAATTGTGCCCCCCAAAGTTGAATGTTTTGGAGGCTGGATCCCCATTGTTACTGTCAAGAGGGTGGGAAGTCCTATCATGATAGTTGAAAGGTGCGGTCTTGAAGAGGAGATGAAGTTAATGGTTTAATGGTGGTCGTGGGCATAGTTCTGAGGGCTTTAAAAGGAGAGGGCAGGAAGAGCTCGCTCTCTCTCTCTCTCTCTCTCACACACACACACACACACACACACACACACACACAC
>NW_007809858.1:0-995 GCF_000696425.1 Galeopterus variegatus | reverse complement strand
GAAGATTAACCACTTCGGGGTCTCTCACTGCTCAGAAGAGATGGGCTTTGAGTAATCCTTTCCATCTCCATCACCCAGGGGAAGAGGGGTGACAAATCCGTGGGGGTGGGCAAAGCAACATAAAGTGACAGGTACCTAGAAGATGAAATGCAAAGTCATGTATGTACAGCTGGTCTGGGTGATCTGGACCACTCATTGCCTGCCATTTCTACCTCATATCATTCCATCCACCCTCCCCAAGTGTTCTGTAGTACATACACTTTATACCTCTTGTGCTGTTGTGCTCTTACCCCATCATGTCAGGTGCTCTCACATATCTGGGCCTTTGTCCTGCTCCTTCTGCTTGAAAGGACCTCATCAAGATGTTACTGTGATAAATGCTTGCCTGACATTCCCAATTCAGTATTTGTTCATGACACTAAAACTGGAGGGAAGCCAGGCCCTGGGGGCCCAAGAGGATAATTCAAGATTCACATCCAATACATACTGGCTGAAAATTAAAACACTTTACTTAGCATGAGATCACTGGAAACCTGAGATTAATAATGGTCTTCCATATGTAGGAAGAGGTCCCTTTCTTGTGTTTTACTGTTACTAAAATCAAGCATTGACATCTTCAAGGCACTTGGTCATTGTTGGGTGAAGGGGAAAGCTGACTTGGGACAAGGCCCAACCTGTGTGCAGAAGCAGGAGCATTTGGTCAGGTGGCTGAGGGTGCGGGGCCAGGGTGTGTGGACCCAGATCCCTTTCTGACTCCCAGGCAAGGGCTTCACAGGGTGCTATGGTCTGAATGTTGGTATCTCCTCAGCATTCATATGTTGAAACCTCATCCCATTGTGATGGTGTTAGAAGGTGGGCCTTTGGGAGGTGATCAGGTCATGAGGGTAGAGCTAATAAGATAATCCCTCTAATAATGGGATTAGTGACCTTATAAAAGAGACTCCAGAGAGTGAGCTAGCCTCTTCCACCATGTGAGGACGCATGTGTGAACAGAT
>NW_007809857.1:0-995 GCF_000696425.1 Galeopterus variegatus | reverse complement strand
ACAGACTGGTGCATCAAGCAGGACTGTCACTAAGGCATGGAGCGGCATTTTGTCAAAACTCCCTTCTGACTTGGAACAGGAACTACTTAACTTCCAACACAGGTGATTTTTAAAAAAACACAAAATTTTATTCCGTCAAATAATAAACCCTCATGAAACCCTCGCATTCTTTGATATGCCTTAAAATTATACTATTAATGCTATAAAATCAAGAAATTAAAAACATGAGTTTGGGTTACAACAAGTTGCTTATCACTGTGAAACTATGTGAAATTGCCAACAACCAGAAGATTGGCTCCTTGTTTAACTTTAAGCCACAAAAATCTAAGAATAAGATATTTCCCAAAAAATATTAATGTTCACCCCTCAAAAAAGATGCATAACCATAGAGCAGATGGAGGACTCTGAATTCCACCAGAGAGGTCCAGAAGCACTGAGTAACCCATCAATTGTGTTAGTTCTTGATGCTTCTGACGTGTGCCTAAGCAGTTCAAGAATAAGCTCCCGGCTAACGTAGTAAGCTGCTTATTATTCCCAGTGGACTGAATGCACAACTACGGCCCTGCAATGCTTTCATTTACAGATTATTTAATGACCGTTTGAGAAAAGAGTCCTTGTTGTCTGAGAAAGTCTTTCTACATCTTCTAACAAGAACAGAAAAGTGTTAGCATCAAATTTTGTGGATTGGAACAAAATCCCAGAGAAAATACTGGAACATTCCTTTTAGAAATGCTGCATCATCAAGACTCTTGATGGCATACAAAATGACATTATAAACAAAAGCACAGGCATTGATGGATCTGAGTCATAAGTGATTAAGAAAGGTCAGGGCATGAAGGGGAAGAGTTTTAGGAATACTTTAACCTATTTCATTTATATTTTCCTTACAAAGGGAAATCGTGATATACAATTTTATTAACTATGTTAAACAACTCTAAAAGAACTCTTCAATATCTTTAAGTCATACAGAAGCATTGTGCCGTGGTATTATTTGC
>NW_007809856.1:0-995 GCF_000696425.1 Galeopterus variegatus | reverse complement strand
GGGGACTCCAGTTATGTGAGAGCCTGGTACCATTACAGGCTCCTGACAGTTTATTTTAGATGTGTCCTGAGGGAGAGAGTATCAGAATTTCCTACAGATAGCTTGTATAGGTGAGTGATGCTGTTACTTGTTCAAGCCAAAAAGAAGAGCTTAGAAACATACTAGGAACTATGCCTTCCCCTCAGTGTCTTAAAGCCAGAGATTTTCTATTATGCAAAATCCACAGTGCGTGAAACCTTCAGGAGGTGATACCGGGAGGAGGAGGATACTCACCCTTCATCGCCCACCCACCTGATTTCATCTTCATTCATAACTTCACTGCAAGACAGCATTGTAATATAGATGACCATCTTAGTCCATTTTCTGTTTCTATAACTGACACCTGAGACTGGGAAATTCATGAAGAAAATAAATTTATTTCTTACAATTCCAGAGGCTGGAAAGTCCAAGGTTGAAGGACCACATCCAGTGAGGGTGTTTTTTGCCGGTGGGAAGACTCTCTGCAGAGTCCCAAAGCTGTGCAGGGCATCACATGATAAGGGGGCTTATGAGAGACAGCTAAATTGGCTTTTATAACAGACCCACTCCTGTGGTTACTAACTCCCTCAGTAACCTATTAATCCATTAATCAATTAATACTTTGATGAATTAATCCACTTATGAGGGCAGAACACTTATGACTCATTCATCCCCCAAAGGTCCCACCTCTCGACACTTCTACACTGAGGACCGAGTTGCCAACACATAAACATTTGGTAAACACATTCAAACCATAGCAATGATATTCTGGGAAGAAATTTTAACCCATCCAGATATTCTATTACTGTCCCGACCCGCGGGTTATTCAACGTAGACCTGGAGGGGGGAGTGGGAATGGGATGGAACAAGAGACGCGAGAAATTGAGACAAGACAGTATTCTGATCAAGTCTCGTTTATTAGCCAGAAGGTCACAGCTTATATAGACAGCAGGAGGGAATCAGCAGATAATTAAGTA
>NW_007809855.1:0-995 GCF_000696425.1 Galeopterus variegatus | reverse complement strand
GCACATGAGATTTAAATAAACAACAGTAACAAAACAAGCAAAATAACTGTTGGCATTTCTGACTTCTAGAAGGGTTAAATCAAGGGCATTGCTTTGAGCTTCCCCTTGTTTCTTCTCTATGTAAGGGAAGAACTGTGCAGGCAAGAGCGGACACAGTTTCCTCTACATTTGAGTTACTGCGATGTTACACCTGACCCTCCCTTTCTCTGGGGATAGGAAAGCATGGTTTTTCCACCTATTTGCCCTAGCAGTAGGGTAGCAAGTGTATTACCTTAGGGAAAGGTGTAAGGTAAAAAGAACCAGAAACAATACAAAAAACCCTCTTCAAAATTATTCATGGAATGTCTGAAATGGCAGTTATAATCACTTACCTTTTAGGTAGTTATTTGTGAGAAAATTTTCTTCCAACAACAAAAAATCCAACATTCATATATGAAAATTATGCATCTCTATGTGCAATCCTAAAATAATGTTCCAGAATTGTGTCAGATCACACCAGATTACTATTGGGTCAGCCTGTGCAGTCCCTATCCCACGAGTGTCTGGTCAAGACGCAGCTGCTCAGATCTTCAGGGGCTTTTAGAACCTCAGACCTTCCCACATCCTTGAGAGTGAACCTCATTTTCCTGTTGTACCAGCCAGAGACATGAACTCTCAGCGAGATGTGTCAACCTCAACAGACCAGAAACAGAACTTAAAGGTCCGCTTATATCCCATTCTTTGAAATGGTAATCATTTACCTCAAAATTAAAGAAAAGAAAAAGAAGTGATGTTCTCACTCCCTTTAAATAACATGCCATAGTTTTTATTCTTGAATCCTGGAGGCAATAGACAGTGTAGGTATCGGTTCTCCCTGTTCACTTCCCTCTCTCAGTGGTTCCTTCAAATCTCCTTCATAAGCTCAATGTTCTTCACCTGGATGGCTCAAAAGTAGAGAATATCCAGGGAAAAGGTTCTTTTCTTTCATGGACCAGCCTCTGGATTTGCCATGGCAC
>NW_007809854.1:0-995 GCF_000696425.1 Galeopterus variegatus | reverse complement strand
ATTTACTCAGGTGTCTCAAAATTTTACCAATAGATAATTCAAGTTTCCACTTCATTTTAAAGATGGGTTTTCTTCCTTTTATTTTCAACCTCCAACTGAGAACCTCAGACAAATAAGAAAATAATAGACTACTTGGGTAAGACACTACCTGGGAAGGAAATTACAAAGATTCGGTGCCTTTATTCACTAATGTGGACAGATGACTTTTCTGCTCCTCCATGGCACTAATTTCATAGTGTACTTTGTAATTTGAACAACTGTTTGGTTCACTTTTAAAACATTACAAAATCATTCTTAAGGATATCATAGATGTCAAAATATTGTTTTTCTGAAATGGTTACTCTTTTTGCTGCTTGGGGTTTTACTAGAGTTATTTCAAAGTGTACAGTGCATGAGTTTCAAGGTTCAAAAATGTGTACAATGGTTTTGAGGGAAAGGGAAAAAATTATGTGAGTTGAGCCCACATACCTTTGCACAGAATGGGAGAGACTTCAGCAAGAATATTTTGAATATTTGCATTTTGGATGTGGGCTGATATAGAGAGGATAGGACAACATAGTCACATTCGTATAAAATGAAGCAGAGTACATGGACGTTGACCAGTGATTTATCAGTTGTGAACACAGATTCAATACAGACAGTTGTTTATTAAATTTAAATGCTTATCCATTTGTCTTCTCATGTTCCCTCTTACTTCAGTCGCTCTAGTTACTGTGCTGTATGATCCTAATTTTTTTCCCCTGTGTGATTATCCTTATTTACATTTCTACTTTTTTTCCTGTAAACTTTCAGAGGGGAAAATATTTACACTTAACATAAGGTTTAAGCAAAATATATTAGTAATAAATGATTGGAAAAAATTACACTCTGCAGACTGAGTTTATCCTGTTGGGATTGGCGGACACGCTGGAGCTACAGATTATCCTCTTTCTGCTTTTTTTTTGTGACTTACATATTTACAGTTCTGGGGAATGTTGGAATGATCCTCTTAATCA
>NW_007809853.1:0-995 GCF_000696425.1 Galeopterus variegatus | reverse complement strand
ACAGTAATAAGATCATACAATATTTACATAAAGATAGTCATGTAGACTTCTAGAGTGTGGATATATTTTTGTTTACAAATACATGGAAAATTAATTTTGACCAACATAACACAATTCTATGTGGAAAAATACATTTTTCAACAGATGGTACTTGAAAAATTGGGTAGCCATATACAACAACCGAAAATCCTTGACCCTTCCCTCATATTATGTAAAAATTAACATAAAAAAGATAATCTTTGGGAATTTAAGAGTTAGAACTGTAATGTGTTAAAAAAAACCCAGAAAATGTTAGTGGCCTTGAAGTTATTAAGATTTTTAATAATGCATAAAATTATAAAATTAAAACAATCAGTAAATTGGACTTGATTAAAATAAAAAACTTTATATTTTCTTATTGTTAGTGATTTCCAGTTTCATCTTATTGTGGTCAGAAAAAATATTTTGAATAATTTTGGTTTGATGTAAGACTTATTTGTAACCTAAATTCTCAATAAAACAGTAGCAAATTGAATTAAACAGCACATTAAAGTGACTATACATCCTGATCAAATGGGATTTGTCTTGAAGATGCTAAAATGGTTCAACATATACAACTCAATCAGTGTGATAAACCACATTAACAACATTTTAAAAATCCTACACAATAAAATAAAGCAAGAACCCTGGCTAAGTGACCAAAGCTGAGTATATTAGATTGTCACACATTTCACAGGGAGATTTCAACTTGGCTTTTCTCCTTAAGTAACCATTCATCAGTTATGTTGTGTGAAATGTGAACACATCCTAAAACTTATCCAATTTTTATATTCAGGTACACTGATGAGAGAGTAGAGGGTGAAAATGCATATCCTGAGAGGTCTAGGGCTAATAGTGAAATATTATTAGTAAGAAGCATAAAATACATTAAAATGATGTGATTTTTTAAATTTGAAGTTTTGCTTTTGCCTCATGTTTTGTATATATTAGTAAAGATATAAAATAATAAAAACAGT
>NW_007809852.1:0-995 GCF_000696425.1 Galeopterus variegatus | reverse complement strand
AAATCTTGTCATGTATTTGCATTATTAAAAAAAGAGAAGGAAAGAAAGAAAAGAAAAACTGCGATGAGCAATCACATGGAAAGTTTTTAACCTGTGTGTCCTCATGACGTCGTACCATCAGCGTTCCCCATGCTGCTGTCCTGTTCTGGTACCCACGGTTTCCAAACACCTGCGTATTCTTCCACAGAGTGGATTTGCTGTGTTCTAGTCATCTGTTCTTTTGCTGTGAGATTTAGGGAGTTTTGTTTTGTTTTTGTTACTACAAATAATGCCTTGAAATTTCCTTTGTAAACACTGAGATTACTACCTTAAACCAGTGCCTGAGATAAATTAGCTGTAGAACGTTCACATGCAGTAGCAGGAATTGAGAGCAAATAAGGGTTAAAAGAATTGATTTCAATTAAGCAGAATGTCTTCAGCAGCTCTGGTCAGCATCCCTCCCACAGATTTTTCATGCTACACTTAGCCCCTTCTGATGCTCTGGCATCTTCATTCTCTGCCTGAACGTATTAGCTGAACCTTCAATGAAAAACATCAATGATGCGACAGTTTGAGCTGTTCAGATGGAAGCTCTGGACAGTTCTTCTTTTGCTTTATTGCATAGGGACAGGGCTTGAGTACCCACATGTGGAACAGCAGCGCTGCCGACTGTCAGTGCCTATCTGGGAGCTGGGTCCCCTTTTCCCCTTCCCCAAGGCCTTGCAAGGGGTCCTCCAGCTGCCAGGGCCTGCTTAACACTCCCCAAGGGCCGCAGCTTTAGGCTTTTAATGTCATGTGCTCTGAGGTTATTTACATGCAGGCACAGAGGCAGGCACAGAGGGCTGAGGGAATATGACTGTCATCTTCCAGCTTTAAGCTTCTGCCCATTACACGACCATACTGCCTTCAGTGTACTGTGGACGAATATTTCCATCCAAATGAAGCGATGTATTCCATTAGATTGCCATGGTAATATAACTACAATGATTATAATTTAAATTGTAAATATTTTAAAG
>NW_007809851.1:0-995 GCF_000696425.1 Galeopterus variegatus | reverse complement strand
CTGATTGCAATCTTGAAAGTCAACCAAGCTGGCAAAATGAGACTTTAGCATAGTTTGATCTATTTTAAAGTCAAATCTGTTGGAAAAATTGTCCTTAGTTAAGGATTTCTGTTTAAGTGATAGGTAGTTAGGTTTATTAATTTTTAAGGTAAACTAAAAAAGGAAAAGTTCACCTATGGTCTGGAGGAGAGAAAAAAGTCAATTATTAAGTTAGGGTCTATATTATTTGCCTGTCAAGAGATAGAAAAGCCCTGTGTGTTGGGGGTCTCCAAGACATTCCTCATTTCGATGATTCACTAGAAGGACTCATAGTACTCAGCATACAGTCGCACACTCATCTGAGGTGTATTACAGTGAAGGGATCAAGCAAAATCAGCAAAGGGAGAAGGCACGTGGGGTGAAGTCTGGAGGAAACCTTGTGTGAGCTTCCGTGAGTTCTTTCCCAGTGGAGTCCCACAGGATGCACTTCATTCCCCCGGCAATGAGTTTGACAACAGGAGTTAAGTGTTGTCTACCAGGGAAACTCATTTGACACAAAGCATCCCAGGTTTTTATTTGGGGGTGGTTATGTAGGCTCCCTCTGCCTAGCACCACCCAAAATTCCAGACTCCAAGAAGGAAAGCAGGTGTTCAGCACAGTCGAGGCAGAGTGAACTACTCATCATTTAAAGAAAGTTTTATATCAGTGTAGGGAACCATTTACCAGTCAAATTCTTAGGCCCAAGCCAAGGGCAACATAGCAATCAGAACTCTCTGAGGACAGCAGTCTCAGGCCTGCTATTAAACACTGTTCTGTACACTGTATCCTAGCCAACTAATTTTGTAGCAACTAAAGCCCATTTTAATTAATGTGCAGTTGCACCTCATGTAATTGACTCAAAACCCCCTGTTTCCACAAGACTTCTTTGTGGAGAAGAGTTGTGCTCTAGGAGTCGGGAGCTCTATCCTTCTGAGACTCTAGTGCTTCAGATGGGTCAGAGTTTTGGTTTCTGTTTT
>NW_007809850.1:0-995 GCF_000696425.1 Galeopterus variegatus | reverse complement strand
GTTAACCGGCTAATGACAACAGCAGATAGGTTGTTAGGCAATGCAGATGCCAATCTTGATTTTATAAAACAATTGGCTTTTGAAAATGCTAATCCCACATGCCAGGTGGCCATTAGGCCCCACAAAAATAAAACTGACCTTCAAGGATATATTCATCTTTGCTTGGACATTGGCTCCTCTTATCAACAAGCTCTAGCCATGGCCGCAGCCCTCAGTGGACAAACAATAATTTTTTAGCTAATAAAGGCCAAAATAATAAAGGTTGCTTTAAATGTGGCAAGCCTGATGCATTTGGGAGTTAATCCTCGAGGACTTGTCCCAAATATGCTTTGGCAAATGAATGTTACTCATTTATATGAATTTGGTAATCTAAAATATGTTCACGTATCCATAGACACCTAAAGTGGGTTTTTGCTCGCCACCTTACAGACAGGAGAAGCAACCAAACATGTTATTGCTCATTTGCTACATTGTTTTTCAATCCTGGGAATCCCAAGACAGATTAAAAAGGACAATGGCCCTGGCTATACCTCCAAGGCTTTCCAAGATTTTTGTGCTAGATTACAAATTCAACATATTACAGGCATTCCCTATAATCTTCAAGGGCCAAGGAATTGTCAAAAGAGCCCACTTATCTCTAAAAACTTGCCTTGAAAAAAATTTAAAAAGGGGGAATGGTACCCCACAAGAGGCTCCCCCAGGAATTTACTAAGTCATGCCCTTTTCATCCTTAATTTTTTAAATCTTGATGTCAATGGCAAATCAGCAGCTGACCGTTTTGGGCATTCGGAGTCCCAATCACAATTTGCCATGGTCAAATGGAAGGACCACCTAGATAACTCCTGGAATGGCCCAGATCCAGTTTTGATCTGGGGTAGAGGTTCAGTCTGTGTTTTTTCTCGCACTCATAACTTGGCGGGATGGCTGCCAGAACGGCTGGTTAAGCAAGTTGATCATAACCTATCAGCCAGGGATTTGGTAGATCCCTGAGCATG
>NW_007809849.1:0-995 GCF_000696425.1 Galeopterus variegatus | reverse complement strand
TTGGGGCTCTGAAGTTGGAGAAGAATCAGAGAGAGTGATTCTCTACCACAAATTCTTAGCATAGATAAAAATAAGTATGGTGATTGCATCAGGTTACCTTGAGAATCTCCTCCAAATCTAATAAACTACGATTTTAAGAAAAGCAGTTTCATTTTCCTTTATTTTTATTATGGGTGAGGTGTGCACCTGTGTGTGTGTGCATTTAGAAAGAAGGCAGATTTGAAGAAAAAGTAAATTTGGTTAAGTTTCATTTTGTAATCTGAGGAATAGAAAAATTAATAATAGAAAGCAGCAATTGTTCATGGGGTCTTTAGCCCTTTTAATTAAATTTAGCCAATGTTTATTCAACACATGCCACATATCACAAATTATGTTGTGTATATATAAAAGAAGGAAAGGAAATCAACATTTACCGAAGAGGTGAGAGCTGGTTTATATACAGGTAACAGAATGTTAAAGTTCAAATTTCTACAGGTACCAGAAACAGTAGATGAGACATTCCAGAGTTCACAACTCTTGGACTCCTCATGTAGTGGTCCCTCATACACCTCAAGGATACAAAGGATGGAGACAATAGAGATAGGGGTGCTTCATGTAAGGAGGACTCTTTGTAGACAACAGAAGGTGGACTAGGAGCCATCTCTGTTCCCAAGGGGAAGGGAAAGATTGCTGTCTGCCCACTCACCTCAAATCAAGTGTGAGAGGCTTAATGGGACCACTGTCTTCCAGAAGGCTTCAATAGCACTTGGTAACTCCATGCTCGACTGTCCTCTTTTCCCCTAATCCTCTCATTCCTTTCTCTCTACTCCCCAAATTACACACACACACACACACACACACACACACACACACAGTTAGCATACTGAGCAAAAAAACTTTGAAATGGGGCTTCTACATATATCAGCTAAGAGCGAGGGGAAGATATGTCCAACCAGGACGTGGAAGGATCATCTCAAAGAAAGAATTTTAAAGGGTGGTATCCTAATCTGTTTCTG
>NW_007809848.1:0-995 GCF_000696425.1 Galeopterus variegatus | reverse complement strand
ACAGTTTAAAGTCAGCAGTCTTTTCATTTTTATATCCACAGCTCCAGATACAAAGAAAGATATTGCTGAAAATTTTTAAATAAGCAATATGCAATGGCTTATTTTTCAGTTACATATATAGTTTAAATATAAAGTTCTTTTTTTAAAAATTGAATATATATACATATGAGAAGTATTATTGTTCCAGAAATGACTTATATATATATATAGTTATTTTTTTTATCCAAAATATTATATCTCTCATATTATTCAAGCTTCATAAAGCGAGGAAGATATATGAATTTTACAGTTATTTTTCATATGTAATTCTTTCCTTACCCATTTTGGCTGGATCCTTTTTAGTTTTCTTATGATAAAATAATTTAGTGACTTTCACAAGAAATTTATCCACACAAGCTTAACATTTTACTTTATGAGTATTAAAGATTTGGGGGGAGGAGTGATTATTACCATTGCAGAGTTCATAGAACTTTTGTTTAAAAGCTCTAATATTTATATTCGTTTTTGCAAGACTGAGGGAGTCCTGCCCACCTTAGACGGTTTAGACCTCTCTTTTATGAACATACCAAAAAAAAACACAAAACTCTTGACTCTCATTTCTTTCCGACTGAGTTCATACATATACCCTAAAATGAATTGCTTCCCCCTAAACCATGCAGAACAATTCTTCCCAGATCCATATATTCTACCCCTAAATTTTCATACTCCTAGATATCATAATAGTCAGTATGCAAAAGCTCTCTCCCTCAGAAGATAACAGCATTTTATGCAGCAAGAAAAACAGCTAAAGCCATACATTACAAACGTTTCATGCAGGTTTTTGCAGAGAGCTACTTCTGGAGTGAGATGAACAAGTAAAAATGGCCACTGGAGTGGTGTCGGGTCTGCTGCCGGCCGACCCGAACATCCCTTGGCCTCGTTCCTTTCGGTGGGTGAGCAAACGGCCCGGGATTCCTCTTTCCCTCCAGTCCCCTTTTGAAGGAGACGGGGGAAGA
>NW_007809847.1:0-995 GCF_000696425.1 Galeopterus variegatus | reverse complement strand
CTAATTAAGACCTTACCACATAGTAGGCACTTAATTGTGGTTGAATGATTAATCCTGAGACCTCTACAACTCAATGGACTAGAATATATCTGATAAGACTAAGTTTAACTAGGAAGGTAGTGAACGGTCAGGTGAAATTCATTTAAATTTGAATTCGTAAGTACAGCAGTCCCCCTTACCCATGATTTCACTTTCCATAGTTTCAGTTACCTGCAGTTAATTGCAGTCCAAAAATATTAAATGGAAAATTCCAGAAATAAACAATTCATAAGTTTTAAATTGTGTGCCATTCTGTGTAGTGTGATGAAGTCTCGTGTTGTCCCACCCTTTCCCACCCAGGACGTGAATCATCCCTTTGTCCAGCACATCCACACTGTAGAAACTACCCTCCCATTAGTCAGTTAGGAGCCCATCTTGGTTATCAGATGGACAGACCACAAGAAGAAGGGTGAGTGCAGTACACTAAGATATTATGAGAGAGACAGGACATTTACATAACTTTTATTACAGTATATTTTTATAACTGTTCTATTTTATTGATAGTTATTTTTGTTAACCTTACTGTACCTAATTTATAAATTAAACTTATCATAGGTATGTACATATGGGGAAAAAACATAGTATATATAGGGTTTGGTACTATCCACAGTTTTAGGCATTCACTGGGGGTGCTGAAACATATCCCCCATGGATAATGGGAGACAACTGTAATGTCCCTAAATTGGAAAATGGTAATGACAAACACAATCTTACAGACTATCTGAGTAATATCTGAGTTGGAGAATGAGAAGGGCCTTAAACTACTGCTCAGAAAATTTGGGTAGATCTCCAATCAGGTGTTCCTAGGAGCAGGCTATGATGCTTTATTACATATGCTTTTGGATGTAGTTAAGCAGTGGTGCCTGTATTTACTGAGCCTACTGGATGGGTGGCTGAGCGAAGCCACCCCAGATCAAGACAGTGAAGGTCTAGAATCACAGGCTTCTTCTCAATGT
>NW_007809846.1:0-995 GCF_000696425.1 Galeopterus variegatus | reverse complement strand
AGTTGAATTGATATTTAATCATTCAATACATCTCAAGCATATTATAAGAATACTATTTAAAGAAAACCCACAGAGAATCATTTTGAAAGCAAAATATTTTTTTTAATGAGTAGGTCTATAATTTAATCTACTTTTTGTCAACTTGAACTTTTATATACTATGTTTTCATTAACATGGACTTACCCATATATATATAAAGGAATTTGTTTCATTATAACATAATCTTAAATGGAATAAAAAATGTTTAATCTAAAATGAATTGCATTTAGTTCACATGTATATATCAGTTATAAAAAATTACATGTACATCTCAAATTAAAAAAAAGGTTTAGAAATGGTCATGAAAGTAGCATTCATGTGTGGTATGAAGACCCCATCAGACCACTGAATAGGGCAGCCCTGCCTGACAGCCAAGTGCCCTTAGAAAGTTAACAAAGTCTCCACATTTGTAAAATGGGGCAGGAATATCAACCCATGGTGGCAATTTAAAATAGTGTATATAAAGTGCCCGGTACTGTGAATGCTCAATAAATATTAGCTATTAGTAGAAAGAAGAGTAGTTTTTTAAAAATTACTTTTTGGGGGTGGGGGGTAGCTAGATCTGGAACTTAAGCAGCTTGGAAAGGGATTGATTCAGTCTACATCACTTGCCAGTCAGTGGATGCATCAGTCCTGCCACTGGTGTATTTAGAAGTGGCTCAAATCTGCAAACAGGGTCTCAGACAGGTTGAAGGTGAAATAAACCAAAATTAAAAGTTATAATTTTTAAAAAAATCCGAATTCCCCCTTGGCCTAGAGCATGTGAGCAAAGTAGCCTACTTGACTTGAATCTAATATTTCTCTGCCCAACTTGAGTGGCCACTCCTGGAGGGCAGGGCCTCTGCCTCAGAACACGTATCCCAGTGCCTTTGCAATATGCGGGCAGTGATGGCTCCAACACTGCTTGATCAAGGGACAGGCAGCTCCCCTCTCACTCCTGGCAAACCTGTTAGAGA
>NW_007809845.1:0-995 GCF_000696425.1 Galeopterus variegatus | reverse complement strand
AAGAAAAGGAAAGCGCTGGAGGGTGCAGGGGGCATGGGTAGCAATCCTCTCCCTCTTTCTGAGTCAGAAACTGCTTCAATCTTCCTGTTCCCTCATGAGTCAGAGAAATAAAGTGATACAAAACCCAGTCTATCCTATGCCTTGGGGCATGACTGCAAGTAAACCATTAGGGGATGCAAATTGAATCCTCACTGAGTAAAATTCAGTGTACAGCATCCTGTTCAGGCCACGCAAAAACCACCCATTCATAAACGGGCTTTTCCTCTGAACACTGGTGGGCAGGCTGTGCTCAAGCATGGAGAACAGTTTGATTTACAGGGTCATTAAAAAATGAGTAATGCTTTAAATTTTTCCTTAAGTTAACAGACAATAAACTGAGATTGTAATCAGTTTTAGCCACTGAATTTTTAAAAATGAGACATTTCATTAACCTGATAGTTTATGAAAAGAAACACTAGTGGTGGGGAATAGACTGCTTGTTTCTAACCTCATTGTTTGGAAGCCTGGAATTAAACTATTTTCAGGCAGGTTTTACCCACCTACATTCAAATGATAGATAGGATTGAAGCATTCATATGCTGTAAGTTTCTATGACTGCCTAAAAAGCTAATGGTGTTAGCATGGCAGTTCCTCAAAAGAAATTAAAAATAGAATTACCATATGACCAGTAATTCCCCTTCTGAGAATATACTAAACAAAAATTGAAAGCAAGGCTCAGAGATATTTGTGACATTTGTCTACCCATGTTCTTAGACGTATTATTCGCAGTAGCCAAAAGGTGGAAACAACCCAAGCATCTGCCAATAGATGAATGGGGTAAGCAAAATGTGATATATGCATGGAATGAAATATTATTCAACCTTAAAAAGGCATGTGATTCTGACACGTACTACAACATGGATAAACCCTGGGGACATTATAGTAAGTACAATATGCCAGTCACAAAAGGACAAGTACTGTATGATTCCACTTACATTAGGTACTTAGGGGAGTCA
>NW_007809844.1:0-995 GCF_000696425.1 Galeopterus variegatus | reverse complement strand
CAATCTATAAAACAATATTTTAAGCCCTGATTTATAGTGTTTGCTGATTTCCACAGTGTAAGAACTCCCACCATGGCTGATTTCAACCCATCAACGTGAACTCACTTGAAGGCAGAATTAGGAAGAGAGATGCACTAATATACCATTGTACATATTGTGTTTCCACACAAGAGTAACCTTCTTAACAAAGAAATGTAGATAGTAAAATATACTAATTAGGAATTGATGAGTTTGTAGTATTTATTATGTTTTTAATATCATTTAATTGTAAGTTCGTATTATTTAATTTTTAAATAACCATGTTTAACAACTAGCTCACAAAATTCTTGAAAATTTAACGATTGGCTCTCACAGGCCAAGTTTAGCACCCTGAAACACCCTGTTTCTCCATGAGAATTGTGGAGCCATAGAGCAGCACCCTACCTCTACAGCAATCCCAGGAAGCATAGAAATTGCGTGGTTCCTGTCACGCTGGCCTCACAACATTGCTCTAGACTTTTGTCCCCTCTCTGTTTTCTTCATGCTTCCGTGGATCTTGATATTTTCTAGTGCAGCCTTCTCTGGATGGCACTTCTCACCTGTTTCACTTTATCTCAATGTCTGCTCTGTGGCTGTCTCTGGTGGTGGTGGCCTTTGCATGTTTCTATTTCCCTCTGTTGCTTTTACTCCCATTGCAGTCTTAGCTCTCTCCCCACTTGTTCCCTTTCCCTTTTTCCACTGATGAGCATACAACTTTTCTGTTGCCGTTTTCCATGATTTTCTCCAAACGTCCTTCTCTTCCTCTTCTGGCACAGAAGGGGCTTAAGTTTAAAATGGGGCCACAGGAATCCATGGTCATCGGGGGACTAAGCAGAAATCTACAACATGCTCACCCTTCAGGGACATTTTCTTTTTAGTTTTTGGATGCTCAGTGTCACATTTGAATGTTGGGCCAGCCCGGTGGCACACTGGATAGTGCGCCCGCTTGGGAAGCGCGGCAGCGCTCCCGTCCGAGG
>NW_007809843.1:0-995 GCF_000696425.1 Galeopterus variegatus | reverse complement strand
TTTCTTAGTGTATCATTCTAATAATTAATTATAAGTCTTTGTTCATAAAGAAAAAGCTCTCCAGTGAGTCAACAAGCTGAGAAAACACATTGTTAGTGATATTTTTAAGCTGAAATGTTCATGGCATTTCAATGCCATGAGACCTAGACATGCTCCGATTTCACAGACACTGGTTCTAAGGACAGCTGAGGCACACTTGACTGTGCATGTAAGAATCCATGAGCTTAATTAAAGTTATGATGTGAATAAGAGTGTCCATTAGACAAGAAGAATTTGGTCTTGGCAAGTAATATTTGCATCAATTTGCTTAATTAGATCAGTACTTTTAAAACAATTTGTAAAGCACAGGATTAAAGGGCTGAATTTCAAAGGATTTAGCAGAAGCCACAATCATGGTTTCAAACAAATCATCTGCAAGAAATTGTAGGCTGAAAATAGCAATTAGCGGCCCACAGAAAGAAATTTAATGGAGACCATTTCTATCAATTGAATAACCATATATAATATGGTTTGGCTTGAATCGCTGATAACCGAACCTTCACCAAATTTTTCAGAGCGGAAACAATCTGCCTGTCTTGTTTATTTCAGAACCAGACTTCAACTAAAAATTAATGCCACGTGCAAAAACAATCTGTGTCATTTTGGCTTTGCAGGAAGAGCAACAGAGGAGTCAGGGTTTGTAAAGAGGTCGGTCCTAGCCTCAACTCTCCATACTCATATTTTTAAAAAGTAAACACAATCCCTACATACATAGAATCAGTCTGTAGCTACTGAGTTAGTAAATCCTTTTCAGTTAAATCTATAATTCTAAAGTCCATTGAAAATGTATTTTGTTTATTCCAAAACAAATAGCTTAAGCAGTAGCCCTGTCCATTCCTCTTCCTGAAAAGGAAAAGAAATTTAGGGAAAAATAATTCCATGGAGAAGGTAATATTTTTAAATTTTAGTTTAAAGTAAAGAATAGTCTTTTGTTTATGCCAAAACTTGTTTCAGGG
>NW_007809842.1:0-995 GCF_000696425.1 Galeopterus variegatus | reverse complement strand
ACACACACACACACACACAAACACACATACATATCTCAGCAGAATCAGTTGGTTTGAAGAGTTTATTTATCTAATATGCCATGAATTTAGTCCTACATTCAAGCTTCCATCTTCATGATCCATTGTGAATCTGAACCTGGATTATTTTTTAATCTAAAATTGTTGCTGTTGTTTAGATGCAACTTCACAGAAGACAAAATCAGATAATTAACTTTTGCATTGACAAATAAACTACATATGCAGAATGTAAAGTCCTTGGAAGAGTGGTTTATATTTATCTTCATTTCCATTCATTCTTCAACTTTCTGTAATCCATCTTTCACTCTGAATCTGAGTAACCAATTGCCATGGTAGTCGATGACGTTTTGTTCCTGGATCTAATAATCTTAGCCTAACATGTTTACATCCTCCAAAAAAAAGGTATTTCAATCTACTTTTACTTTTTCTGTATTTTTAGCAACAGCAAAAATGCTAACATTAAATCCTGAATTATTGGCTGTCTGTAACATATTTAGTCATCCATTAAAAAAATATTGAGCCTCTACTAAATATTAAATACTATGTTCTAGGTATAGGTGATGAGATAATCAGAGCCTAGCAATTACAATACATGGTGAGAGCCATGAAATGAAAATCTTGAGCGCTATGAGAATGCATAGTGAGAGAGCTGATCTAGTTTGGTAATTGAGGAAATCAAGAGATATTTGAATTGAGGTCTGCAGGATTATGGAGGTATTAACTAATCAAAGGAGTGAGGAAGTACTTGCAAGAAGGAATATTCCAGGCAGAAGGAACTGCACATGGCAAGCTCTGAGGTAGGAGGAAGGGCACATTGAAGGAAATGTGGCTGTAGCCTAAGGATGGAAGAAAAGAGTGTGGTTAGTTAGGGTTGGAGAAATAAGCATGGCAAAATCCTGTAGGACTGTATGGTCTGTGTTGAGGATTTTCATCTTTAAGAAAAAGGGAAGATATTGATGTATTTAAGAAGAGAAGTG
>NW_007809841.1:0-995 GCF_000696425.1 Galeopterus variegatus | reverse complement strand
TTTTTTTTTTCATTGAGTGAATCTCTCATTTCTAGGAGTTCTGCTACACTCTTTCTGCTACACACAGGTCTTGGCTCACCTCAGTGGCTGCTGGGCTGTGTCAAGGTTGGGGATTCTGATCCCTGCCCTCTCCACCGAACACATTGCTTCATGCTGGGGGCTCCAAGTGAGAGTCATCACTTTAAAGATTAATCTGGCACTAGTGTACAAAACAGATTAGAGTGGGTTTAAAAGTATGAAGTAACCACCAAGAGGAGGCAGGAAATCCAGATTCCAGATCTGGCCTGCCATTAATTTAACAGGGTAAGTCACACCCAGCTCTGAGGTTCTCCAGCTCCAAACAATAAAGAGCCTTTGGATCAGTCCAAGTCAACAGTGAGAAAAACAAATAAAGGAAGTGGCAGTGGGAATAGAAAGAACCAAACTGATTTGGGGACTTTTCTGAGGTAGAACGCCTAGATTTTAGAGACAATGAGAGGATAGAATGAAAGAGAGAGGTTTGGTTTTGTTTAAAGTAATGCTTCGAAATTTCTAGAGCAGGTGGCTGGAAGGGAGTGATGTCATTGACACAGCCAAGAAAAGATGTTGAATTTAATGTGCTGATGAGACTTTAGGTAGAGAATTTGTAGGTATAAAGGAAGTCAGGGCAAGGGACATGTAATTGTGGGTCAGCAACACAGGGTTGGTGATGGAAGCCACAGCATAGGTGTGATCATTGAATCACAGGGGAGGGGAAAAAAAACAAGGCCATTGAAGGGACCCTGAGGAAGGCTCACCATTGGTGGTTGAGTGGGAAAGGAGTCACTTGAAGAATTGAGGATGACCCATGTGTCGAATTATTTGTGGAAAAACAAGAAAGTTCAGGATCAAGAAAAGGCTATGGGCTTTAGGGATTAGGAGATCAATGGTGTTTTAGAGAAAATCATTGCAATAGAATGGTGGGCAGGGGTCAAAGTGATGTGGAAACAAAGACAGAGTACATAGACTACTTGAAA
>NW_007809840.1:0-995 GCF_000696425.1 Galeopterus variegatus | reverse complement strand
GGTGAGAAAAAACAGGTCTTCTCCCTCTCACCAACAGGGTTATGCATTTCCTGACCCATTTTGTCTTTCTCAACCCATGGCTCCAAGCTGACTGCCCACTGCTTCCGGCTTTGGTGCAGGAAGGCAATGGTATCTAAGCCTCCAGACAGTGACTCCTGATCTGGTCAAACCTTGTACACTCAGCCCCAGCACTGGCTTCCCTCATCCCTGTTTTGGCCCTGGGTTTGCCTACTGTTATACTGCATTAATATCTGATACTTCCCCCATCCTGGGAAAGGGTGGTGTGTATTCTTAGCTGATCCCTTATAATTTGGAAATCCAGGCTGGCAAAGGACCTTACCAGAAAAAAAAAAATCTAATCATTAAACTATCTTGCTCACATAGAGATTGTAGGGGCTGATGCAAAATAGTACCTTGCTTTTGTTTGTGAGGCTGCTCATCAGTTCGTGTGTAATCTACCCCCAATGAGCATCATTCATGGATTCATTTATTCAACAAATATTTACCTAACACCCACTATGTGCCAGGGACTTTTCTGGATCGGGATCCTCTCCTGGTCTCTCTGGTCTCCTTCATTTTCCCTCCCCTCCCTTTTGCCCTACCCCAGAAGTCCCAGCTCTCTGTTAATTAGTTCCACCAGGTTTTCCTTCTGCAAAGTGGTGGTGGTGATGGTAGGATTCAGACTCTCCAGATACCTCAGTGTGATATATTTCTAAGTCAAACATTTCTTTCACTATTATGATCACCTCTCATACTTATAGATCTCCTGTTGTTCCATCACAAGGATCTTTATCACTTCATCACTGCCTCACCAAAGACTACCCTGCAGCACTTTAGACTGACATGGGTCAGGAAAGAGGCAGGCTAGGAAGGTCAGATAATGCCATCTTGCTAATATTATCACAGTTTTTTGTTTTGTTTTGTTTTGTTTTTCTTAAAGATGACCGGTAAGGGGATCTTAATCCTTGACTTGGTGTTGTCAGCACCACGCTCAC
>NW_007809839.1:0-995 GCF_000696425.1 Galeopterus variegatus | reverse complement strand
TTTAAGACTGGGCTACTTTTCTTTTAAAACATAGCAGTGACCTTCTAGATGACTTTTTTTTAAATCTCTGAAGTAAGGATCTTCAAATTCTGATAAAAACCTACCTGAACCATAGAAAATGTGTTCTATTTCCTTGGATAAAAAAAATTTTTTAATGTAAGTGTATTTTAATTTTATTTGTCATGTAGTACAATTCTATCATTAAAATCTTCATGATAATTGTTTTATTTTCCTTTTTATATTCACAAACGAAATCACCACAATTAATTTATATTGTGTGGATTTTATTAAAAAAATAGGCAACTAGGGTTTTAAAGTAAATAACTGAGAAAACCATCAAGTTTCTAAATATATATATATATATTTAATTCTAAATATATATAATATATAATATACATAATATAATATATAATTAAATATATATTTAATTTCTCCTTTGATATATATATACATCAAAAAGGCAGCAACTCAAAAAAAGAAAAAAAAGGCAGCAACTGCAAAACTCTCTCAAAGTGGTTTACCTAATTAGAAAACATTTGCTCTAGCTCTTTGGTTAACCAATTCTCTGCAGCACAACTTCAAGGAATTTATCGGAGGACAGATAACTGTTCTTATCCCTAACTCCTCCATTGAAACAAGACACGAAAACCAGAAGACCAAAAAGAAGGAACAAGAAACAGCAAATGAACAAAAAGAAATATCAGAAGTAATGATTTACATGGATACAGAACAAACTCGTTAAATATTCATAGTTGTTTTTTTTGTTTTGTTTAGCAACGGATCGCAACCCTCAGTGTTGCCCCCGCGCCTCGCTCAGCCAGTGAGCGGGAACCGGTCTGCATGTGGGATCCGAACCCTCGGGCGGGAGCGCCGCCGCGCTTCCCAAGCGGCGCACTTATCCAGTGCACCACCGGGCCGGCCCACAAGAATAGCTTTTTTAAAAAAAATTCAAACTAATAATTAACTAAAGCAACTAAAAGTACTCACTCTAAGAG
>NW_007809838.1:0-995 GCF_000696425.1 Galeopterus variegatus | reverse complement strand
ATTTCCCCTCTGACTTCTTTACTTGTAAACATCTCGCCATCTGCTGGTTTGGCTTAGCTATCAGGAGACATAAAATCAGCTAAGTACTTCTGCACCTCATAGCTCCGTGGTTACAAGCCTGCACCTGTGTTAGCAAGAAAACCACAGACTGTCAGCTCTGAGCTTTTCCTGTGTAGAGGAGAAGTAGGCCAGCTTTCAGAGACCCCCTCCTCAGGCAACCACAATTCTTGCCCCATTTACCCAGGTTTGATAAGACCCCTACTCAGAGGTCCCTTTGAAAACATGTTTATGTGGAAAGTTTTATGCTCTGCTGCAACCTACATATTTCAGATTCTGCAAGCCAGCTGTTTACGTGGCCGCAGAACATCCTGTGTGTCTAGCAGGTCCTAGGATGGGGAGGTGTGTGTGTGTCCCCTGGTGTAACAGCTTTTAAGATGGCTTTACAGTTGCAAAGTAAGAGCAAGCTTGTTTTACAAAAGCAGATTGCACAAGTTAGTATTTTTCACCAAGTTGTGCTGTGCTTTTCTCTAGACACAGGACACTAGTTTGGCAATGCATTCAATGTAGAAATGTATCTAAAGTAGGACACAGTATGGGAATCTGGACTTTTTCTCTCTTACCTATAGGTGTCAGGTTACAGGAAAGCAAAGGGACAGACCCCATTTTGGAGCACTTGAGAAGTTGGTTAGAGAAGAAAAAAGTATAGCAATGAAAATAATCATAATAAATATATCTCAGACTGCTGAATGGCAAGGATCCAGAATTTATACAGGAAACTTGGAATTTGTTTTTGTTTTTGTTTTTCATAGTTAGCCTAAACTTCAAGTGATTATGTTACTTTATATTGCAATATTTAATGTGAAAATCATTGAAATAGTTTTGTTGTTGTTGTTGTTTTTATCTCTCACAGACTAGGCATTTAATAAATACTTGTGCAAAGATGGTACAAAAATAAAATAATGGAGCATGTTGTGATACTGAAAATTTTGCTGTCT
>NW_007809837.1:0-995 GCF_000696425.1 Galeopterus variegatus | reverse complement strand
GAAAAGAAGAGGATGTCTCTCTCCACAAAGCCCATTCCAGAGTGACAGAAGCAGCAGCTGCCTTATGATAATATTGGGAGAACTGAACATACCTCTCAGCATTGGGCAGATCATATAGTCAACAAATCAACAGAGTAACCATTACTCTTTCAGGAGAGAAGAAATCTAGGGTTATCAGAGGTGGAAAGAGGGAGGGAGAGGGAAATGGGGAGAGATTGGACAAGGGGCATAAAGCACAAGTACAATTTATAATAATATACATAGTAGTAATATTGATTTGGTCAACATATGTCAACATTGAATCCCCAAAATATGTATAATCAAAAATGATTCAATAAAAAGTTTTTAAAAAAACAAGAAAAAAAAGTCTTATAATAGGTCAAAGAATCTAGAGTAAGCCAGGTTTAGAAAGAACATGTAAGGATGATGTAGCCTAGCATTTTTTCAAAATGTGTGAAAGATGATGTGTTAACAAGGTTTGGAGAAAATCATTCTCAGTGGTCAACTCAGCCTGGGAAACAGGAGTCATTCGTTAATTAACAAATACATATTGAGCATACACTATGTCCTAGACACTCTACAAGTGACTTTGGATACATCAGTGATCAAAAGACCTGTTTCCTTGGATCATACATAGAAGCTAAGTAAATTAGTATGTAACACATGATACCCACTTTGAAAAATGAAAAAGTTGGTCAGGATAAGAGTGCTCACAGGGGCTGGGCTTTGGGGAAGATGTTGCAGTTTGAAATTGGGTGTTAAAGCAGCATTTCATATGTCTGACCGCTTAGAGTGAGTGTGTTGGAGGCGGCAGAGCCTGCTCCAGTTTCAGTTCCGCTGCTCCATGCCATGTCTTCCATTCACAATAGTGGTTGTTGGGGACCAAAATTTAGCTTTCACATTGAATCAACTTTTCTGTTGTGATGAGTACCCGAAAACCACTTATGGAGGTAATTCTCAACTGGGGGTGACTTTCCGCCCGAGGGACATCTGGC
>NW_007809836.1:0-995 GCF_000696425.1 Galeopterus variegatus | reverse complement strand
AAAAGTTACAGAATTGAATATGTTCTCTTTAGAAATATTATTGACATCCAGGAGATTCTGATCAATTCTACTGTCTTGGTGGCTAACATAATAATGACTTTATAAATTAGTATTGATTTTGCTATCGCATTTCCTTTAATTTACTGTTGATTCTCTGTTATAATATCTTAAATACTTGTTATCATTTTGACAAAAATAAATTTATTTCCATGTATACCTGTCTCAACCTTTTTTGGTTTTGAGTGTTATTTTACTTTGTAAGCTGTAGACTCCCTATTATGTGACATTAAGAAGAACAACATTTTGTCCCACTTTGGGTGATATTCATTGATGGCTGTTCAGATGATATTAGTGTGAGCCATGCATTATTGAGTTACCTGTCAACCCTACACAAAATGATTTTAATAATTATTGGGTAGATCAGTTATTTCATCAGAATTTGGAAAATAAGAATTTCTGGAGTCTGCCATTTTTCTGCATTTATTAGCTCTAATTCTTTTATAGAGAACTATCATTAAATTGGAGTTTCTAAAACATGATCCATAAAGGAGAGGCAGAATAAATTCCTGACTCTTTCCCTTTATTTATCTATTTTCAGAATAATTGCTGGAGCCCTAGACATTCCCCAAGGTGAACAATGAGGTTTTATGTTTTTCTGTTTGAAGAGGATATTATTATTATTTTTTAAATTTTTTATTGAAACATATCAATTGTACATATGTATGGGATACAGAGTTATCTTACATGTATACAATGTGTGATGAGCTATCCATGGTAATTAGCATGTTCATGATTTCAAAACTTAATCATTTCTTTCTGATGTGCACATTTGATCTTCTCTCTTCTAGTTGTTTGATAACATGCAGTAAATCATTGTTAATTATAGATACCTGGATTAACTGCACACTAATAAGATTTATTTTTCCTAGCTGTAATTTTGCGTGTATTAACCAGTCTTTCATTATCCCCCTTTTCCACTCCCCTCTCCCACTTCT
>NW_007809835.1:0-995 GCF_000696425.1 Galeopterus variegatus | reverse complement strand
GGAGACGCGGACCAGCCACCAGCAGCCCTGCTCACAAGAGCAGAAACCGTCCAGAGTGTTTGTGTGAAAACAAATAAATAATAACCAACCAGGGGGCTGGCCAGTTAGCTTAGTTGGTTAGAGCTCAGCCTTACAACACCAAAGTCATGGTGGGCGATCCGGCCAGCCACAAAAAAACCCCCAACAAAAACAACCAGGAACAACCAGGCATCCCCACTGGTGAACGGGTAACAGAATCACGTCCCGAGATGGGATGCCAGTCAGTGGAAGCAGGGAGGAACCACGGATAAGCAGCGACCTGGACTAGCCCCTGTCGGTCATGCCACATGGTGCGGGGAGGTGCTGCGGGACCAGTCCATCTCAGGGGCACCTCGGGAGGTGAGGGTGGGGACCGACCGGAAGGGGCGTGGTGGGAGCTTCCTGTCTCAGTGGAGGTGGAGTCCTGTAGGGGTGTGCGTCTGCCCACGCTCCCCAGATGGCACACTGGTAACGTGAGCGTTCCACGTGGAGATCCTGCCTGTAAGTGCACCGGGAGCTTGGTCTGCAGGCGGAGGCGCTCGGGCCGCGCCCTGATGCCTGCGCACGTGCAGCAGGTCCAGCGGGCAGGTCTTTGTGTGGCCTGGGTGGCCCTTGCCATGTTTCTGTGTGTTTGAAACTCTCAAAATAAAAGGGGGGGAAAAGAGGTGAAACCATTTGCTATTGAAACTCAGGCGCCAGCCCTCCAAGGGCGCTGCTTAGCCAGTGGGGGAACTTGCCTCGTCTGTAGAGCGGACGAGCCCTTGTTGTCGAGATTTCGCCTCTGAATCCTCTGCAGACTCAGGGAAGCTCCTGGGGAAGCTGACAAGCTGACCATAAACCATGACTAGAAACAGGAGGGCCCTCGCAAACCAGGGTGGCGTCAAGGACACAGGGAAGCCAGAGGGAGCCATGGCTTACGGGCTGTGGCACACCCAGGACAGCAGTGAAGGAGGAATGGCTGAGGGGCCCGTGGGGGG
>NW_007809834.1:0-995 GCF_000696425.1 Galeopterus variegatus | reverse complement strand
CTCTCATGTCCTCCCACCCTTTCTTCTGTTTCTGGGATCTCTTGGGATCCCCATGCAGGTGAGACCTGTCTCTTGTAGCATTGCTCTCTGTCCTGGTTGGTCCAGGGCCTGGAGAAGCCCAAGTCTTCTTCCTTCCAGAAGAGCAAGGACCCTGCCTGGGTCAGGCAGTGTCCTGAGCCAGCACTCAGGACTTAACCATTCTGGATCCCAGTTGCTTTAATAGTATGTCTTGAGGATGAAATAAGGTAAAGTATGCAAGGCTGCCTCCCTGTGTCTGACTGTCTGACACACATTTTCCTTATCCATTCATCTGTCAAAGGACATTTAGGTTGTTTCCATATCTTGGCTAATTTAAATAATGCTACAGTGAATCTTGAAATCTAACTGAGAAATAAACATGTGAAAGAAAGTGAGCCAAGATGTCGGGTACCATTCAAACTTTATTAAAGGAAGAAAATCTGCTGGGCTGTACTCAAAATGGAGGACAGCCTGGGGCTGCCCTGAAAATGGGGGACAGCACCAGGTGAGGGGGTGGTAGAGCTTATATAGTGTGCCAAGGGCTGGCTGATACCATCGAGGAGGGGCATTATGCTAATGTGGATCAGGGTGGAGAGCTTCATCCTTGTGGAAGCAAAAGGGGTTTCTGTTTAAGTCAGGAGGCTTCCCATAAAGGGAAGGGGGGAGTGGAGGGGAGGGGGTGGGCAGCACCATTTTGTACTTGGGCTTGTCTAAGGTGGTGCTGGTTGTGTTGCAGATCTATTAACGTGTCACGATGATTACTTTCAAACCTGAGGAATGCTCTGTGAATGTTATTCCATTCTTTCCCATGAAACAGTGAGAGAAAAGGACCCAGCAAAGATGTTTGCCATCCCCAATGGTTTTGAATGAAGGTAATAACCCTCTAAATCTTTTCTTCAAAAAAACCACTTTATTAAAGTACGATTGACTTAAAAGCTGTACATATTCAATATATACAACTTGATGAGTTTGGCACT
>NW_007809833.1:0-995 GCF_000696425.1 Galeopterus variegatus | reverse complement strand
TGGAAAGCTCCTTGTCACATCTCTTTACCAGAGGGTGACTGCGATTCCTAATTCACCTGTTCACTGAAGCCATAAGCCTTTCAGGGTCCTGACTCCAGCAGAGAATTTCTGTCTTCCTACCATGGGTCCAAGGCTTTATCTCCCATACTCACATGGCTGTTAAAATGATAGCCCCTTGGCTACCAAGTCCAGTAAAATCCATCAGGGCAGTCTGAGCTTCCCCTTCTCAGTTTTGTCAGGCTTTGTCCCTGGGGATTTTCCTTACTTTCTTGCATGTTTTGTTATACATTTAAAAGGATGTGGTTGTCCATCATTTTCAGATGTTTTTTGGTAGGAGCTTGCCATACTGCCAGAAATGGACATCAGCCCTCCAAACTCTCTGACTCTGTGATTATTAACCACTTTTGTCCTATTTAGCTAATTTGGATATTTATCTCATTTCATCTTCATGAATTGGGTGTTCTGAGTCCACAATGTGTTGAAACTATCATGACTCACTTCTCTTAGAAGCTTCTTAATAAGTGACCTAAAAAAATCTGAAATCGAGTAAGTGAACTAAAGAAGCTGAAACCAATGGCTGTAACTTTGCTGCCTACATGTGACGGCTCATCCTAGCATGGGGATATTCAGTTGTCCTCCCTCAAACACTTCAGCCTGTGCCACAATACAGACCATACGGTCACTTTTATTGCTGTACTAGGCAAGGATGTCTGCCATATTGTGAAGGATTATACTTAGACAGCAATATCATATGCCAGCGAAAGTTAAGTCATTCGGGAACTGACAAGACTCCAGTTCTGTCTGTCTGACATTGGGGAAGGTCTAACCACCCTCTGGACTGGAGATGGTCTTGAGTTTCTCAAACATGGTCTGCTATCAGGCCTATGGATTATCAATCCATTGACTGGAAAAAGATAAGTGGTTGTGTTTCTGTCTGTAGCTGTCAGAGTAGGTCACACTGGCTAAGCTTTATTTTTCTCTTCCATTGATTTTAT
>NW_007809832.1:0-995 GCF_000696425.1 Galeopterus variegatus | reverse complement strand
TCTTAGACATTTGTTTAAAACTCTCAGATATCCTAAACAAATATCATTAAGACATCAGAAACTAAAGAAAGTACCTTTCTATCTACCACTAGAATGTATGTTTAAAGAAGGAAAGGACTCTACCTAATATGCTCACTATCCTAACATCAAAATCCAGCACTAACTCTGAAGAAGATAGCAGGCATTGCATAAATATTTGTCGTTGTTGAAGCTTCACATCTATTTAGTAGTAGACTTAGAGATGGGGTTCGGTACATTAATGGATTTATGATCTTGGTCCTTGTGTTAACTCAGTATCAGAATCATCCAGATAAAATAATAGTTAGAGGATGGCTAAGTAAACATGTCTTCAAAAATGCCTGAGGCCAAGTACCTAACAAATGTTAAAGAATGCCTGCCTGAAAATAGACTTTTAATGAACCTTTCTTTGAAGTCATATTTGCTAGGTTTTTGTTGTTGTTGGGTTGTGTGTGTGTGTGTGTGTGTGTGTGTGTGTGTGTGTCTGCCTAGCAGATAGGCATCCAGTTATAGTTAGGGGTTGTTAAGAAATTATAAAAATAAAACAAAAACTGAAGCAAAATAACTAAAAATGAATAAAAGTTATTTCTATTCCACATTCTACAGTAATTCACTCTGTGTAGACCTTATCTTGGGCATATTAATCTGCACCTCCAACGTGGATTATGTCACAGTGTAGTGTGCCTCTTGCCATTTAAGATACTGTGTCCTGCTGTGAGGCTCATTTATGCCCAGTTTTGATTGAATCTTCGAATCAACCTCTCTCTACTGCCTCCTCAGAAGACTACATATAGAATGCTTTTTTCCCCCTACCTTTCTCCTGTCACTTTTAAATCTAGAGCTTGAAAAATCTCTTCATGATGCATTGTTTATCCCTTTATTCATTCTAGGCAAGAGTTCAGATGTAGCAGTAAGCAGTGGTTTATGGCAGAATCTTGCCATTAGCTTGGAAATTATTACAATAATACCTTGGGTGA
>NW_007809831.1:0-995 GCF_000696425.1 Galeopterus variegatus | reverse complement strand
CACATCCAATCATGAAACATGCAAATACACCAATTAATTTTTACTTCATTACTGCTTCATGAGCAGCTTCAGGGTTCTAAAAAGACTATAACTGTTTATTCTTTAACAGCTTCTAAGTGCTTGGAAGAGAATTTTATAATGAATTATGTTTTCCTCTATGAAGCCAAACTCCCTACTGAGCTTTTGGGCATAAAAAACTCATTATTCCAACATCTTTGTTGATAGCATTTCTCAAGTATAAATCTGAGACATAAAACCCTTTGCCTCTTCCCATTACTCATGAAACAAATAGGGTTTGGAAAAGAGGAAGGATTGGTAGGAAATACAGAGATTCTGTTAAGCAAGCAGAGTCCTGGAACCAAACTGGCCATTTAAGACATCAAATGTCATTTCTCTACAACAACATTAATTGTTTGCCTGCTTGTACCTATCCGAGCCTACCTTCATTTAAAAAAAAAAAATAAAAGTTAAAATGAATTGAGAGAGAACACATAGGTGTTAAACAATACTGTTTTGATTATTCTTTTGATTCTTTCTCTTTCTTCAATATCAATTAGAAACAATCAGATAAAGCACATCCAATCATGAAACATGCAAATACACCAATTAATTTTTACTTCATTACTGCTTCATGAGCAGCTTCAGGGTTCTAAAAAGACTATAACTGTTTATTCTTTAACAGCTTCTAAGTGCTTGGAAGAGAATTTTATAATGAATTATATTTTCCTCTATGCAGCCAAACTCCCTACTGAGCTTTTGGGCATAAAAAACTCATTATTCCAACATCTTTGTTGATAGCATTTCTCAAGTATAAATAGTAATATTAATTAAATTTGTAGTGGTATTCTATTACTACAATATAATTTGAGATATAGTTCTTTAGTGTTTCTAGAAAAATTATTTTATTTATTAGGTCTTCAAAGAATCGTGATATGAGAATATAGAAAGCTCACGTTAGGAAAATTTTCATAGAGAATTAAGGGAGATGATAAATG
>NW_007809830.1:0-995 GCF_000696425.1 Galeopterus variegatus | reverse complement strand
ATTATGCATATATCCTTGGTGAACTAGTATATAATAATTGGAGAAAGAAAAGGGGTCTTTGCCTGGTAATATATCATTTTTCCTTTTAGGAATAATAGATAATAAACTCCAACTATCAAAAAATTTGCAACCTGGAAGGTTTTCAGAAATGTGTATTTGTCTGTGTGTGTTTGTGTGTCTATATGCATGTGTGTATTAGCTTCTGTACACATAAAATAACTCTGGAAAGCTAACAAGAAATGTAACATTGAGTGGACGGGGAACACGAATAGCAGGCATACATCACTCTACTTCCTTCTGGGCCTTTTGAATTTGAGTCATGTGACTACATTATTTATTAGTAAGCAGTTTTTTTAAATTCCCCCTCTTAAAACTGATGATGTCTTGAAGTAGGATGAAAAAGAAGGAGGATTTCTGCAGGTCTGAATCTACAGAAAGCTTTTCCAGGAGAGATGTGGTGCTGAACTGATCCTGGCCAGTTTGAAATAACTTAAGACTACACACAGAAGCAAATAAGTGTACAGTGGTTATATCCTCGGTGAATGAGATTTTTCCATTTTTCCAACAGTTTTTTGAAAAATACTTGTTATACTTATACATAAACATGACTTAAAAATCACCTCACAGGGAAGGGATTATAATGAAAAGTAATATTACCCCATCCACCAACAGCTATCTAGAATGGATCCACAGAGGAAGCCATTTTTTTTTTGTTTTTCCTTTTTGTCTTTTTTTCGTGACCGGCAACTGATCGCAACCCTCAGTGTCACGCCCGTACTGGACCGGGACCGGCAACGGGATCGCAACCCTCGGTGTTGCGCCCGCACCTCGCTCAGCCAGTGAGCAGGAACCGGTCTGTATGTGGGATCCGAACCCTTGGCGGGAGCGCCGCCGGGCTCCCAAGCGGCGCACTGTAGCAGTGCACCACCGGGCTGGCCCAAGGAAGCCATTTTTAATATTTTTCTTCCCATGATATGTCTGTGCTGACAAATAGT
>NW_007809829.1:0-995 GCF_000696425.1 Galeopterus variegatus | reverse complement strand
AAGGTGATGCTAGTCTTAACGAATGAGTTTGGGAGAGTGGCCTCTGTTTCAATTTTTTAGACTAGTTTAAGGAGAATTGGTATTAATTCCTCTTTAAATGTTTGGTAAAATTTAGCAGTAAAGCCACCCAATCCTGGGCTTTTTTTGTTCAGAAATTGCTGATTACCACTTCAATTTCATTGCTTGTTATAGGTTGTTCAAGTTTTCTATTTCTTTTCAGTTCAGTCTTAGTAGTTGCCATATGATCATTTATAATAGTCTCTAATGATTTTTCTGTTTATGTGGAATCAGTTGTAATGTCTCCTTTTTCATTTCTGATTTTTCATATTTGGGTTTCTCTCTCTCTCTCTCTCTCTGTCTCTCTCTCCCGCTCGCTCACTCTCTCTCTATTAACCTAGCTAATGGTTTGTCTATTTTATTTATCTTCTCAAAAAAACAACTTTTTGTTTCATTGATTTTTTTTATTGTTTTTGGGGTCTCAGTATCATTTAGTTCTGCTCTAATTTTTATTATTTCTTTCTACCTACTAACTTTGGGATGCGATTGTTCTTGTTTTAATAGTTCTTTTAGGTATAGAGTTAGTTTGTTTACGTGAAATCTTTCTATATTTTTGATGTAAGCATTTATTGCTATGAACTTCCTCTTAGTACTGCTATTGCAATATTCCACAGGTTTTGAAATCATGTGTCTTTATTTTCATTGTTTTCTGGAAATTTTTTTTTCCTTTTTGTCTTTTTTACTGACGGGTAATGGGATCGCAACCCTCAGTGTCGCGCCCGTACCGGGGACCGGCAACAGGACCGCAACCCTCGGTGTTGCGCCCGCACCGCGCTCAGCCAGTGAGCGGGAACCGGTCTCCACATGGGATCCGAACCCTCGGCGGGAGCGCCGCTGAGCTCCCAAGCGGCGCACTCTCCAGTGCGTCACCGGGCCGGCCCTTTCTGGAAATTTTTTGATTTTCTGTTTAATTTCTTCTTTTGAACCATAGGTCATTC
>NW_007809828.1:0-995 GCF_000696425.1 Galeopterus variegatus | reverse complement strand
AAAAAAAAAAAAAAAGTAGAAGGAAGTAGATAAAAATAAGAATAGAATCGATAAATACTTTTAAAATCTGAAAAATAAAATAGAAAAAAGTCAACAAGGACAAAAGTTGTAACATCTAGGGAAGAATGATCAAGGGTAGAGAGAAAGAGAAACAGAGACAAAGAATTTTGAAAATAAAAGTAAAAATAAGCAAATCTGGAGGAACTGCAGCTCAAAATCTAAGGGTGTTTAAGGAACCACCTAAGGTTATAAATACAATAAGGTTTAGAGCTAGACCTCAAACTCAGGTCTTCTAAGTTTTGTTTATTCATTTATATATTCCTGAGACATGTTTTCCCATAATCAATTCATTCAGTAATCATTGGCCTGGATAGAGAGATGGGAAAACTAGAAAGTACTTGATTTTCTTCTCTCAGGCTGTCTCTCATTCTTTGTACAAATTTTTCCCGTTTCTTCCTGGCAAAGAACATCACACAAAGATATGATCCATCCAAACTAGGATCGCAGGCGTTGCTAGGCCCTTCCTCTCTGAAATTAAAAGTCCTCGAGGCCAAGTCTGGAACTTGAAAGAAAAAAATCCTTAATATAAATGTAATCTTAAATACCTTGAACTCTATCCACCTCATTCCTGTTGTTGTTGCAGCAAACATGTAGGCTGCAGACATTCACTCCAAGGATGCACTGAGCCCCGTCACTTTCACAGGCCCTTCGTGCCTCTGGAGCCCCCATGTCATTCACAAAATCAGAGGTGTTGGCATGGGCATTCTGTAAATTTCCTTCCACTCTGGCATTCTGTGAGCCTGTGATTCGAGAAATGTGAGTAACTACTGAAGGACACATTTCAGAGATCTAGATTGCATTTTCATTTATGAAAACTCTCTTTACTTAAATCATATGGTCTGCAGCTGATTTAGGAATGGGCTTCTATCCTACCGTTGGATGTATATCATTACGAAAGACTCTTATAATCTCCACATCCCTAAAGCCATGTAGAG
>NW_007809827.1:0-995 GCF_000696425.1 Galeopterus variegatus | reverse complement strand
AATTTCTGATTGTTAATAAATTATCAGATTATTACATTTGTTATTACTAATAAAAATTGTCATGTGTATTATGTATTTCTCTATAATTATTTCATCTTTATTTTGCACTTAAATTTTAATGGCTACTTAAATTTAACTCCTATGTTTAACTGAAAAGTGGCCAATCATACTTTATCTGCCTGGGCCATCCCGTGGATCACTCGGTAGAGCACAGTGCTGAAAAAACACCAAGGCCATGGGTTTGGATCCCATATAGGGATGGCCGGTTCGCTCACTGGGTGAGCGTGGTGCTGACAACACCAAGTCAAGTGTTAAGATCCTCTTACCGGTCATCTTTAAAAGTAAATAAATAAATAAAATAATAATAATAATAATTTATCTGCCTAAATTCCATCTCCTTGAGTCTTATTTGGTTAATTAATTAATTAATGGGGAGTGATGTGGATAATATATTTCCTGAATTCTTGGATATCTGATATCTCATAAAAAATTTATTTATTTATTTATTTTGTTTGTTTGTTTGTTTTGTGACAGGTAAGGAGATCATAACCCTTGGCTTGGTGTCGCCCGCACCACGCTCAGCCAGTGAGCGCACCGGCCATCCCTATATAGGATCCGAACCTGCGGCCTCGGTGCTCCCAGCACCGCGCTCTCCTGAGTGAGCCATGGGGTCGGCCCCCAAATTTATTTTTTGCCTATACATTTTAAAAATGTTTTCTATGTTATGTAATTTTATAATTTCATAAGCAACCAATGAACTGTTCTCTATCACTATAGCTTTGTCTTTTCGAGAAAGTCCTGTAAATGAAGTCAAACAGTATGCCATCTTTTGAGATTATCTTCTTTCATTTTACAGGCTAAATTAAAAATTGAAATAAAAAGTAGCAATTTCACAAGTATATGAAGAGTTAGTTGTCTTTTGAAATTAATTCTCCTTGAATAATATGCACTAATTCAATGTATAAACATAAGTTTTTGAGATGTTGGTAAATGTT
>NW_007809826.1:0-995 GCF_000696425.1 Galeopterus variegatus | reverse complement strand
TAAATTTGCAGTAATTATCTTTCTTTACTCAAAAGAAAAGTCTAAACAAGGCATACATTTCTGTAGAGTTTATGAGTTAGAATTATTTTGCTTTCTTAAAGGAACTATAACAACCAGCTCTCGTTAGGTGACTTGAAACTGCTTTAGAGATTCTTGGTGATTTTCATGGGAAAAGTTCTGAAGAAAGGAGGAAGAGAGCAGAAATGTGTCTAATTCACAAATGATAAAGTATGGCCCACAAGCAGTTAATGCACATGTGTTAGGTGACCTAGGAGTTCTAGAAGGTGTGAAAGGCAGCAACGTGAAGTGACTTTCTTGGCTGTAATAACCTATGAATCATCGATGGACTGTCATTTCCAGGTGTGTAGGATCTGCTTAGCACTGCTGAATGCATTTTGTATGTGGGTATTAAGGGCCTGACGATCACTTGCATTATATGCATCTATATTGCAGTGTCTGATCCAGATGCAACACAAGAGGCTTTAGATCACAGATATGTTCATTTTGATTTTCAGATCCTATCATTCCCAATAATATAGTAGTTTTAAGCCACTAATATGATTTCCACACTTACATTCACAAGAAGTGTTTTTAATTTGTTCATGTCAAAAGAAAGAAAATGGTTTAATAATTTGATTGCCTTGTTCACTGAAATAGTAATTTTAAAACACTTAAAATTAAACTGAAAAGTCAAAAATGTTTTAAAACGTTTTTAAGACAATATTATATAAGCTCATGGGCTTAAGTATTAAAGTAACATTGACAACTTGAGAGGAATGAAGATCATTCAAATGTCTTAATTGATTTTTAATCAAGTGCTTGAATCTGAGTTTCCTATTTTAGCTTTTAAAGTGATTAGGGGGCAATTTTTGACTTTATTAAAAGTAGTATATGATTTTGGAAGCTAGTCTATTACAGGCATGGAAACCATGTTGGGCAAAGGGGTTTTAATCCTATTTTGGCTGTAAATATGCTGACCTCAATGCAGTTCACAG
>NW_007809825.1:0-995 GCF_000696425.1 Galeopterus variegatus | reverse complement strand
GCCACACAGGTTGGCACATTTCTCATATGAGAGTGAATGCTCCCTAAAACACCAGTAAATTTTCTCTCAAAGAGAGATTATTGCTGATGGAAAGGTAGCACAGCAGACTCAGAAGAAGAGTGGCAAAGATGTGGAGACTATCTTCCCATGTCCTTACTTGAGCTGTAAACCCTGGCAGGCTTTAGGGTCTCTGCCATAAACACAGCGATAACGGTTCCTGAGCTGTAGTCTCATCTTCAGAACCAAACAAAATAACATAGGTGAAAATTGTTAGGTTGACTAGAAAGTGGTTTCAAAAAGCATGTCACCATGTCACCACCATGGATAATATTTCACAAGTGGAAACTATAATATGGTAGTAAGATACTAGTAGTATGATGGCTATTATTTGCAATCTTTGGTCCTTAAAGGAAAATTTGGCCGCAAAGAGGTGTGCTTTCCTGCCATTCTTCCTTAGCTTTATGCAGGTTTGGCTCCTGTCCAAGTGGTGGCTTTAGACATATGACCAAGACTCAAAGGGCAGGAGTTGTCACAGGAAGATGGGCCACTGCGTGGACTCCTATCCTTCCCCCGCCTGTCCCCTCCGCACCTCCCTCTGTGCGTCTCTCCCAGTGCGAGCTCGCTCCTCCGCCGGTACCACAGTGGCAATATGAGACGTCGCATCTGAAGGAGCACAGCCAAATATTTGATTTGGACGATTCCACTGAAGATGCCTCATCACAACTGTGGGTGCCCAGATTACCAACTCCTTGTTCTTGGCTCCGGTACAGTTTGCAGTGAGTACAAACTGCATAGAAGAGCTGGTGACAACCCTCATGGAAGCGATCCCAAATGGCTGATGTGGAGTGTCTTGTTTGGGGAAGAGTTCACTGAAGAGGAATAAGCTGAAGAGGCAAGAGGCTGTTGTTTTTCCTGTCAAGACAAATGGTACTGAGAACATGGCAAGCATGTTTTAAATTTATTTATTTATTTTTTTCCCTTTTCTAACTTGGATT
>NW_007809824.1:0-995 GCF_000696425.1 Galeopterus variegatus | reverse complement strand
GACCACAGTGGTGTGTTGGACTTGCAGAGGAGTGAGCTTAACTAGGGTTGCTGAGTAGGGTGGGGGGCAGGGGGAGAAGTTGGGAAATCGGGAATTAATTGGGTAGGGGACATGGAGAATAATCACAATTTATGGTAATGGGCATCCTGATAGTATTGACCTGGCCATCATATCTTGGGCACAAGTGTCGATGGTCAGCTTTGTTCCCCACAAATATGCATAACCAATATAAAAAAAAGGATACAAAGTTCAGTTAGACAAAAGGAAATAGTTTTGAGATCTATTGCATAGCAGAGTGACTATAGTCATTAAAAAATGTATCATATATTTAAAAGCATCTAAGAGAATAAGTTTCAAATGTCTCACCAATATGAAAATGTCAGGTAAGAGAGATGATGAAAATGTTTATTAGATCAATTTAATCATTCATTGTACACATACATCAAAGCATCACTTTTTACTCCATTAATGTACACAATTATTATTTGACTATTAAAAATATATTTTTTTAGGAAGCCATGGAGCTTAAATGGTGAATCCAGGTAAACTCTGTACTGGCCCTGAAGTTCCTATTTATTTCTGAATGTTAGGGGAAAGGAAACAAACCTCTGCCTTCTTTTGGCCAGTGATTTTCAGATGCTCTTTATATATTCTTAATATTGGTTAATATTCTTCTCAAACATAATGGATTAAAATAATTTCCGTTAGTTTGCTAGTTTGTAGCTTGTCTTTGAAGTTTTATGTTTTATTTACATAAGTAGATATTTGTAATTTCAAGTTAGATGGACTTATCAATATTGTCTTTAACTCAGTGTTTTTGAATCTGAGTAAAAACTTTCCTCTCTCCGAAATATAAAAACATTGCCCAAACTACATTCTAAAAATTTAAGTTTGACACTTACAATGTATTTTATCTACCTGACAATTATTTTTATGTATGAGGAATGGTAAGAATATAACTTCACTTATTTTAAAATGTATTATCATTTTTTTTT
>NW_007809823.1:0-995 GCF_000696425.1 Galeopterus variegatus | reverse complement strand
GCTGGAGGTGCCGGAGACTGAAGGTTTTTGACTTTTGAGGGGAGAAGGAAGAGTCACTCTCCGGCACCTCCACCAGGATGCAGGGGGCAAGTGCGGACTCCGTTTTGCTGAGAAAGGGATTCGGCTTTAGGCTGAGGTAGGATATTCGACTCAGACATCTGGGAAAGATCCATCACGCTGCCAATAAGGGTGGTGTGGAACGAGCATGGTGGAAGACAACAGCTTCAGACGCTCGTCACCTCACCGGCGCCTCGACTCTTACCCACTTCTGAAGCCGATATTAGCGAATATTACTCGATACTCTTATGTAGAAGCCAAATTATCTGCCACAACAGCACTACTCCAAAGCCATCCGTTCTGAACGGTAACCAAGCAGCACCTCTACTCACAAGTGCGCATGCACGTGCAGCCCTGTCACCCAAGAGTTCTAAGAGGGCTCAGGCGGGTCTCCAGGGAGACCAGTGATTGCTGAGTGACGTCAGCAGTCACTAGGCAGACTTAAAGTTGGTTCTCACAGGCTTTTTCTTGCCACGGCGACAAATCAGTTTTTTCCTAGGCTTGGTACAGGCTCCACCGGCTTCTTCTCGTTCCACTCTGTCATCCACGTCCCCTACTCCACATCTATGGATCTGCTGTCCTCTTTCCACATCACACTTCTTGGCAGCATGATTCATCTTTCCCACATGCCTGCGTCAGATCTGGTAGCTCATCCGAAATCCGATTCTCTTTCTCACCCAAACCGAGTCCCCGCTCACCTCCTGCAGCCTGGTGGAGATATCCGAACCCTACTCCACAAGGAAGTATCTGCTGTACTCTTTCCACATCACTCTTTTTATCTGCTGGATGGATCTTTGACAGATTTGCTAGTCTGATCTAGTATCTCAGCCGAAAGCCGATTCTGTCTCAAACAAACCGAGTCCCCGATCACCTCCTAGAGCCTGGTGGAGGTGCCCGAGAGTGACTCTTTCCTCTGCCCTCAAAAGTCAATAAGCTTC
>NW_007809822.1:0-995 GCF_000696425.1 Galeopterus variegatus | reverse complement strand
CCTATCACAGTTGATTGGTGTGCTTAAGTGCAGTCTGCTGCATGCTCAACTTCAAGGAGCCTTAAATGGAGATGATTTTACTGCTAAACTTGTTCATTGGTTGCTGTTCACATTATCGGCTCTCAGAGACTTTATGGAATCCTAGGGTTCCTTTTCTGCTGCCCAAGCTGTAGGCACCTGGCACAAAGTGTGTGTTGAAGAGGATAATATGCCCTTAAATGTTCTACCCACGTACTCCCTTCTGCCTCTGTATCTGCCTGGTACATTAAAAGAATATTTTCTCTGCATCTTCAGAAGGAGTAAAACATAACAAGATGAGAAAAGCTGTCAATTGACCTTTGGACAACCAACAGCGCACGGCTCTTGTGCTTCTCTCCTGCATTTGTTCCCATCTCAGATCGTTCGTCAACTTTAACCTGGCTCAGAGGCCGGCTCTACTGAGTGCCTTGTTCTTCCTGATGAGTATAAAGGGCAATTATCTATTGATTTGGAGCTGCTATTTCCACACCATCAGCAGTATTTCTGGCTGAGACTTTTCAGAAAAGTGGGGGCCTCTCATCTGCTTTGTATGAATCTACTAGAAGTTCAAAATGGCAAAGCAACACTGGTTGAAAGATAAATTTTCTTCAAATTGCAGCAAATGAAAGAAAAGATTTTAAATGGCATCTTTTAAAATGCCTGGTTAACGTAATATGGATCATGTTTTGATGTCAGAAATTTATATCTTAGTCATGTAGCATCACTTACAAGCTCTCGTGTGAGCAAAGCTGAGGAAGGCTAAAACCAACTACTTAGAGAACTGGGAAGAAAAGCCATTTTCAGCCCCCTGTGACTACCAACATATGGAATGCTGAGCATTCCTGAGAATTCCTTTGTATTTCTGTTTCTTCCTAAGAAATGATGACATTCTCATGTGTTTCTTCTTAAATTCTTTAAAAAAAGCTATGTGTTGCTGAGTAGACAACATGAAAGTTATATTGTCTATTATTCCTCCC
>NW_007809821.1:0-995 GCF_000696425.1 Galeopterus variegatus | reverse complement strand
GTTTAATGAGATGGATGAGATTACATTATTTAGTT
This sequence comes from Galeopterus variegatus, assembly GCF_000696425.1. NCBI lineage: Eukaryota > Metazoa > Chordata > Mammalia > Dermoptera > Cynocephalidae > Galeopterus > Galeopterus variegatus. The sequence continues at coordinate 960 of NW_007809821.1, read as the reverse complement.
TAACTAGATTGATGATGTTTGTTTGATTAGTTTAATTAAATTGATGAGACACGTTTGATTGGTTTTATTAGATTGATGTGATTAGTTTGATTAGTTTAATTAGTTTGATGAGACTAGTTTGAGCAGTTTAATAAGATTGGTGAGATTAGTTTCATTAGTTTAATTTGATTGATGAGACTAGTGTGATTAGTTTAAGTAATTTGAAGTGACTATTTGATTAGTTTCATTAGATTGAAGAGAATAGTTTCATTAGTTTAATTAGGTTGATGAAACTAGCTTCACTAGTTTAATAAGATTGATGAGATTAGTTTGATTCATTTAATGAGATTGATGAGACTAGTTTGATAAGTTTAATGAGATGGTTGTGATTAGTTTGATTCGCTTAATTAGTTTGATGAGTCAAGTTTGATTAGTTCAATTAGATTGATGAGACTCGTTTGATAAGTTTTAATAGATTGATGTGGTTAGTTTGATTAGTTTAATTAGTTTGATGGCACTAGTTTGAACAGTTTAATAGGATTAGTGAGATTCGTTTGATTACTTTATTTAGATTGATGAGACTAGTTTAATTAGTTTAATTTAATAGATGAGATTGGTTTTATTTTTTTTATTAGATTGATGAGACTAGTAGGATTAGTTTAATTTGATTGTTGGGATTTGTCCGATTAGTATAATTAGTTTGACTAGTCTAGTTTGATTAGTTGAATTAGATTGATGAGACTATTTGATTAGTTTAACTTGATTGTTGGTATTATTTTGATTAGCTGAATTAGATAGATGAGATTAGTTTGATTAGTTAAAGTAGACTGATGAGATTAGTTTGCTTAGTTTAATTAGATGGATGAGACTAGTTTGATTAGTTTAATTAGATAATGAGGCTAGTTAGATTTGTTTAATTCGAGGGATGATATTAGTTCAATTAGTTATTTGCATTGTTGGGATTAGTTTGCTTTGTTTAAT
>NW_007809820.1:0-995 GCF_000696425.1 Galeopterus variegatus | reverse complement strand
TAATTGATTTAAAGACTTGTTTGGTATTGATAATAATAATAAAATCAGCTAGTTTTTTAATAACAAAAAACACAATGTACCCCATAAATATGTACAATTATTAGGTGTCAGTTAAAAATAATACTAAATTTTTAAACTAACCAAAAGAAATTATGGATCTACGACCCTTCAAGACCCTCTATAAAGACTTGCTTTTAATGGATATTTTTATGCTGTTAATACATGAAATCTAAGCCTGTATACATACTGCAATGAAAAAGTCTGTGGTGAGAAGATATGATAAGAAAATGAGGCATATTATTAACCAGTGTTTATGTGTTTCATAGACCTTTACTATAGAGAAAGAAACCTGTAAAGAGGGTATAATGATGCTTATACGGTTCTAATTTAAACTTTTTATGAATAGAAAACAGTGAGCACTGTATACAATAAAAAAATCATATGAAATCCTGAATATATGGGTATATGAGGACTTGAAAATGTTTGTGGAAAAATAGAATTGAAAGATAATATGAATCTGCCATGAGCTTTTTGAAGTGCCCTCATACATGGATATGTGTATATTCTATATTTATGCATGTGTGTATGATTTACAGTTAACCTTTTTTTGATGATAAAAATAATAATACTGCTAATTTTTGCTTGAAATATCTGAAGAATATGTACCAAGCAATCTTTAGGTTAAAATGAAGGATGACTTCCATGTGAGAGTCTTTGGTTAATGATATCTTTAGGTACTGCATGATTCAGGCAAAAAATGCCCACCAGGATTTGTGTGTTCTGGCTTCTGAGGTTTAGCTCCATTCTTCGATCTCATATTTCAGATTGTGGTCGTGGCCACTTCAGGCTCATCCTCTTGATCACAAAACTGTAGCTCCAGACCTCACACTCTCACAGTATCAAATCCACAGGAACTAGACACAGAAAGTTTCTTTTTCCCAGAAGTCCCTGCAAACATTACCTCATGTCTCATCAGCTCTTATTTGCAAACATGC
>NW_007809819.1:0-995 GCF_000696425.1 Galeopterus variegatus | reverse complement strand
CATTAAAATATTAAAACAAATGTTTTAGCTAGTAAACCAACAAACCAGGTCATATGGAATAATTTTTTTAATACTCAATTCATTAACAAGACAAAAAGAGAACAAAGAACAAATAGGACTCGTAATAAATAAATAACAAGTTGGCAGATTTAAACCTATGTCATTCGTCATATTGTCAATTGCATAAAAAAGCAAGAACTGCTTGTATGTTGCCCACAAGGAATGTACTTTAAATACAAAGACAAAAATTGGTATATCTACACAATGGAATATTACTCTGCTACAAAAAAGAATGAAATACTGCCGTTTGCAATGACATGGATGGACTTAGAGAAAATTATATTAAGTGAAACAAGTCAGGCACAGAAAGAGAAATACCACATGTTCTCACTTATTTGTGGGAGCTAAGAATGCATAAATAAATAAATATACAAACAAAGAGTGGGGGAAGAAGACACAACAGTCACAATTCCTTGAACTTGTTAAGACAAGTGAACAGATATGATGTAGTCAGGGGGAGGGGAGAGAGGAAGGGGGAAATAGGAACGGGTAAAGGGACATGAAAATCAACTACAATGCATATCGAGAAGTTAAAATTAAAAATAATTATTTTTTATTTTAAATTCTCTAAAAGTGAAAATACAGAAGAAATTAGATAAGTTTGTATCCAATCTGAAGACAGAAACCATACAGTAGAGAAAATTGCAGTATAAAGAATTAGGAGATAGGAGAGCAAGGAAAAACATAAACAGGAAATTCTATAAGGTCCACTGAGGCTGAGAGAGTATCCGAGGAAGGGCAGGATGGAATCAGCCCTTGTTGAGGAAAGTTGTTTCAGCCACTTGTATTCAATGCCCATCATGTTTTCTAGTAAAGGAGGAGGTCAAGATCAAACTAAGATGTTATGCAAAAAAAAAAAAGAAAGAAAGAAAGAAAAAAAAATTAAATCTGAGTTTTATGTATGAAATTCTAACTGCATCATCACAACTACTGTT
>NW_007809818.1:0-995 GCF_000696425.1 Galeopterus variegatus | reverse complement strand
ATTGGTTTTGGTATCTGGGTAATATTGGCCTCATAGAATGAGTTGGGATATATTCTATTTTTTGAAGCATTTGTGAAGTATTGGTATAAATATTATTTCTTTAAATGTTTGATGAAATTCACCAATGAGGCCATATGGACCTTGGCTTTTCTTTATAGGTTGTTTTAAAAGTAATAATTCATCTTCTTGCTATAGGTTTATTCAGATTTTCTATTTCTTGGGAAAGTTTCAGGACTTTGCATCTTCCTAGGAATTTGTCTATTTCATCTAATTTGACTAATTTGTGGCATACAGCTGTTCATAGTGTTCCCTTAGATTTATTTTTATTTCTGTCAGTAATGATTTTGCCTCTTTCATTTCTCACTTTAGTAATTTAAGTCTTTACTCTTTTTTTCTTGGTTGGTTTAGCTAAAGACTTGTCAATTTTGTTAATCTTTTCAAAAAACCAATTTTTGGTGTCATTGATTTTGCTCTACTGTTTTTTCACTCTTTTGTTTATTTCATTCTGATTTTTATTATTTTACTCATTCTGCTTGATTTGAGTTTAGTGTGCTCTGATTTTAGTTTCTTGACGTAGAAGGCTATGTTGCTGAGATCTTTTTCTTTTTAAATATAGTCTATTACAGCTACATATTTCCCTCTGAGCATGTTTACTGGCATCCAATAAATTTTGGAATATTGTTTTTTTTTTTTCATTTATCCCAAAATATTTTCTGATTTCCCTTGAGATTTCTTTTTTGACTCATTGATTATTTAGGAGTGTGTTGTTTACTTTCCACATGTTTGTGAATTTCTAAAATTTATTTTTGTTGATTTCTAATTGACTTCCATCAGGGTTGAAGAAAGTATTTTGTATGATTTTAATTTTTAAAAATTTATTGAAACGACTTATGGCCTAGCACATGTTCCAAGTATGCTTGAATAATATGTATTTTGCTGTTGTTGGGTATAGTGCTGTAGATGTCTATAGATGTCTGCTGGTCTAGTTGCTTTAT
>NW_007809817.1:0-995 GCF_000696425.1 Galeopterus variegatus | reverse complement strand
TGTTATTATCAGGAAAACATTTTCTGCAGCTGTTGAGTTATGGTGTTCCATAGGGTCTCTTCAGTCGAGTTGGTTGACAGCAATTTTCAAATATTCTATCTATTTAATGATTATTATTTTTTATCTACCTATTCAATCAATTACTGAGAGAGAAACATTAGTCTTCAAATGTGATTTCTTCCCTTAATGTCAATTTTTTTCCCATGTGTTCAAAACTCTGAAAGATGCATGAATATTAAAGATTCTTGATGATTTTATTGTTTTAGCATTATAAAATAAACATCTCTGTCTGGAATGCTAGTTGTTAGAGGTTTAGTTTGAGATTTTTGGAAACACACTTCTGTTCTGTGGTTAGTGTTTGCATGGGAGGTCTTCACCATTCATCATTCTTTTATGTTCAGTTCAAAAAGAGGAATCATATTTATCATGGATTTCTGTAAAAATAAGATAGTGGAATATACATTTTTATGTATTCAGAATATGTCTGTCTTTTATTGAAGTGTTTAGACCACTTCCCTTAATGTATTTATTGATGTCAGATTTAAGCCTATCATTTATAATTTTTATTTATCTACTCTATTATTAGCTTTTTGATCCTCCTTTCCTGCATTCTTTAGAAAATAGTGTGATACTTAGAATTCCAGTTTATCCTGTTTTCTGTTTGTTTATTTTTTAAGAATTTATTCTTTTTAGAAAAGATAAAAGTTGACAGCAAAATTGAGAGGAACTTAAAGAGATTTCCCATATACCCCCTACCACCTTCAAGCACAGCCTCCCCCACTGCCAGCGTTTTGAGTGGCACATTTATTGCAAATGATGAACCTGCACTAACAGATCATTATCACCCATAGTCTATAGTTTACATTAAGTTTCACACTTGTATATTCTTTTTCTTTGATAACTTCTCAAATTTAATTGAAAAAAACATTTAGCAAGCTTAATTGACTGCAAATAGGAGAAATGCAAAAGATTAAAACTGATACATTATAGTAAAA
>NW_007809816.1:0-995 GCF_000696425.1 Galeopterus variegatus | reverse complement strand
CACTTTTCTTACCACTATCAACAGCTTCAACTTCACGGTCAATTGCATCTCTGATCATTAGTGGATGGATGAAGAACTGGGCCCATCTGGGGAAACAAAAAAACTAGCATTTCTGTTTTTGTTCAGTTTCATCAATCGACATCTATATTTTTTAATTAAGAAATGTTATTAAGTTGGAAATTTAGTTCACAATCATGCATATATACAATCCAAATAACATTCTGAATTTCTATATTTTAAATTAAAGTCTACAAACTACTTTAACCTTTTCACCGTGAAATATTACATAGAAAAGTATATAAAACATGAACATATAGACTAATCCATAACTACAAGGCAAATATCTGAGTGGCCCACCTAGGTAAATAAACCATAGTGAGCACTCTAGAAAACACCCAGCATCTACCTTTCCCTCAGGGTTAACCTGAATATTATGGTAATCACTTCCCTGCTTTTCTTTATAGTTTTACCACCTGTGTACCTATTTCTAGACCAGTGTTTACTGACCTTTTATTTTTTCATTATCAATCCTAATGAGCCTTTTCAGAAATTTTCTCCTATTCACTCCCCTGTGAAATTTTAATACCATGGATATACAGCCTGTTCACATAATGGAATGTGCATCTGTGTTTTTATACATAAAAAGAATATATAAAGCTTACTCTTTTTATCTAATGCAGTTATGAATATTTAAACATTTTCAAGTTAGAAGTTAAAGTAGAATTTTAAAGGCTACTGGAAGTGAACTTAACCTTAAAACTGTATTTGCTTTTTAATGTAATTTATTTACTTACACGAATTGTGATGCATCAAATTACATATGCAAACTACCATTTATATAAATATATAATAATAGCAATGCAACCAAATTGTTCAGACACTGTTCAAAACTGTTATTTTTCCAGCAAAAGTAAAATAACTGAAAAAATTAGGCTGGCCAGTTAGCACAGTTGGTTCGAGTACAGCCTTGTAAAACCAAGGTCAAGGTTTGTATC
>NW_007809815.1:0-995 GCF_000696425.1 Galeopterus variegatus | reverse complement strand
AACAGAGTAACCATTATTCTTTCAGAAGGAGAGAAGAAATCTAGGGGAATTAGAGGGGGGAAGGGGGGAGGGAGAGGGGGATGGGGAGAGATTAGATAAGGGGCATAAAGATTAATTATGATTTGTAACAATATATATGCTAGTAATATTGATTTGATCATCATATCTCAATGTTGCGCCCCCAAAATATTTATAATCAATTTTGATTCAATAAATAAAATAAATTAAAATAAAAAAAGAAAAGAAAACTTAAGAAAGAAGAAAAAAAAAACACTTTATGATATCATCTCACCCCAGTCAGACTGATTATTTTAAAAAAGAGAATAACAAATGCTGGCGAGGATGTGGAGAGAGAGGAAACCTCCTGCACTGTTGGTCGGGCTGTAAATTAGTACAGCCATTATGGAGAACAGTATGGAGGTTCCTTAAACAACTACAGACAGAACTTACACATGGTCCAGCAATCCCACTCCTGGGGATATATCCAGAGGATTGGAAAACGTCAGGTCGAAGTGATACCTGCACTCTCATGTTTATTGCAGCTCTATTTACAATAGCTAGACGATGCAACCAACCTAAATGTCCCTCAAAGGATGACTGCCTAAGGAAATTGTGGTATATATAAACAGCGAAGTACTACTCAACCGTAGAAAAGAGTGAAATTCTACCACTTGCAACAACATGGATGAGCCTGGAGAAAATTTTCCTAAGTGAAACAACCCAGGTACAGTAAGAGAAATACCACATGTAATCACTCATAACTGGGAGCTGAACCCATAAATAAACAAATGAACAATAAAGAGAGACAGAGAGAAAGAAAGAGAGAAATAATAATCACAGTAATACGTCGAACTTTTAGAAAACTAGAGGTGGAAAGGGGAGGGGAGGGGGTGGGGGCTAATGAGGAATTGGTCAATGGACATAAAGAATGATTGCATATTGTAATGATGAATAAGCTAACTCTACTGATCTAACCACCACATGCTGTACACAAT
>NW_007809814.1:0-995 GCF_000696425.1 Galeopterus variegatus | reverse complement strand
AAAAAAAAGGCTGTCTTGTTATGCAGAGATGTAGTCTCTCAAGTAGCAGCACTCAGAAAGAATAGATGGTAGCCTGTGGCAAAAGTTTGTCAGACCTTTAGAAGTGTCAGACCTTTAGTCTCCTTTTCCTGTGAGTTAATCTTTTCTGGATCCAGATATGGGGGCCTCAGAGAAAGCCTCTTCCTGTATCCCCTGTTTGCTTTACTCATGTAGATAAATGTAAATTTCTTTTATAAAAGGATAGCTTTTCAGAGCTATTCCTGTATGCAGTTTTCCTGAATAGCCAACTTGAAATATGCCAAAGAAATATTTTTGAAGTGGCATATTTTGATTTTCTATAAGAGAAACCCCACTTATATTAGTAACAAATATTCAGGAATAAAGTTTAAAAATGTCCCAAATCCTTATAAGGTAAAATTTGAAACACTCCTGAAGGACACAAACATAGACTTGAATAAATGTAAAACATATCTTCTATTCTTGAATAGGAAAACTCATGACTGCTTTAAAACATATTACAAAGCCTCTACAATTAAAATGGTGTGGTACTGCTGCATGAATAGATGGACAGGCAAGTGGAACAGGATAGATAACTCAGATAGAGATCCAAGTTCATACAGAAATTCAGTATAAAATAAGGGTATCATCTCAAATAGTTACCAATCAAGGGCTTGATGCCTGACACACACAGAAGCCAATACTATGGCACTGGTTTTTGAGAAAAGAAAGGATTTAATGCAAGGTCAGTTGGCAAGGAGACAGGAGGTAAGGAAAAATTTTGTGCAGTTGTACAGAGTCAGGAAGCAGGGTGATAAGATGCAGAGTTGACAAATTCTGGTTGGTTGATCTTGGGGAATTTCCAGTCCCCTTTCCTTTTGGGTATGCCCTGTAAGCATTTAAGGCACCCTTCTCTTTGAATTGTGGTCTGAGTTTTCTAGTCCCTTTCTTTTGACTCCATTTGTAGAAGACTTTCTGTTTCACTAGAAGGGCAAGAT
>NW_007809813.1:0-995 GCF_000696425.1 Galeopterus variegatus | reverse complement strand
AATTTCTGCATAGTTCACATGACAGACAAAGGCAAGCATGGGATTAATTTGCTGAGGATGACAAAAATTACAAAACTGAAATGGTTTGGGAGAATAAACCCAAAATATGCTTGATATTTTTGAATAGAAAACTGACAGGAAAATGAAAAAGATGTGCAGTGTGTCATTGCAGTGATCTCATGGTCTCATTCTATCAAATGCACACAGTGATTAGAAAATAAATAGTAAGGAACTATTTCCCAGAGATGCTGATGAACAAAGAGGTATTTAAACTCAGAGAGCACATTTCTACCAGGTTGAGTGCTAACATCCTCAAACCTGCAAGAGCTGAACTTTCTATATCCTGAAATTAGCATCGTAAACTGCATGGAATAGTGCACCAAGTGCAATAGCCAGACTAACATAGTGCAAAGCTGCCACCATGGATTCCAAGGTGTTGCTTATAATCTAAAGGGTGGGATGAAGCTGCTTCTTCCTGAATTGAAGTTAGGAATGACTGTTTCTTCTTATCCACAAGCCCAGAACTTGATATTCATTTTCTTTTGAAAACAAGAGGGAGCAGCATAAAATGCTATTTAAGCAATACGTTTTAAATTGACAGATGATTTATGTGTAATAGAGGTGAGTAAAGATAGAAGCGGATTTTTTACTTTTATTTTTTTAAATTTTTTCTTCTGCATTCACTCTTCTCATTTAATAGCTGAGAAAATTAAAACACTTCTGAATACTCATAGTAAAACAACCATGTCTCATTAAATCTCTGATGAAATGAAGTTGGAGAAGAGCCAATATCAAGTATAGATTAAACTGCACCTTACTTATTTTTTAGATACACTTCATAATGGTGTGTGTGTAGGTATGTGAATGTGTGCTTCCCAATTTTTTTTTACTAGGAGCTTATCTAGAAGATGAAACTTAAGTAAGGGAATAGCAGTGGCAGACTCTTAACTGCAAATATCTATCCTATGAATTGGAAATAGCCCAAGAACATACAT
>NW_007809812.1:0-995 GCF_000696425.1 Galeopterus variegatus | reverse complement strand
AAAAAAAAAAAAGTGAACATTTGAGAGGTTAAGATCCTGCTTCACAGGTACCTAATAAATGTGTGTGGAACTGATGTATTGTGGAAGTGTCACTTTATCTTAGTCCAGAAAGGTGGAAAAAATTTTGGAAAAGGAGAGCTAAGATGGTGATGGTAAGGGTAAGGTGCTCTAATCAGAAGGCTCAAGCAAACGTATACTAGTGAGAAAATTTAGTATGTGGCTTAGCCCAGATGACAGGACAGCACCAGTACAGCCAGGAACCTCAAGAAGTTAGTTGGAAGTTCTGTCAAATAGGTGAGTCTGCAGGACTGGAAAGCTAAAATCTGTTCCTATGTTCTTCTTAAGTAGCAACTGGTCTATTCAAGTCCAACCAGAGCAAATGAAAGAGAAATGAGTAACTATGGGGTCTTAAATGACTTTGAAGGACAGAGACTTTCTAAATAGAAAGATGACTGAGTAAACACAGCACTCCCCAAAAAAGATGAGGTTGAATGTAAAAGTGTAGAGAAAGCATCTGATATCTTCTTTAAGTTTGTTTTCGGTGCTTTGGTCTATAAGCAATCAAGATGGAGAGAGATGCCACCCCAACGAGGAAAGTCTGTAGGAACCAGAGTAGCTGAGCCCAACCATTTGTGATACCTTTATACCTAAAAAAGAAAAAGCAAAATTTAATCACCAGGATTTTAATCTTATGGTTTCATGGGAGTTTTATTACCTTCTATTTTTAAAAAAATTTATACCTTCCATTTAATTTCACTGGTATTTTGCTGTTTTTCTTTAGCTTAACTTGTTTAGTTCATCTTTTTTTAAAAATCTTTTTTCCTAATTAAATGCATTTTGGATGGTACACTGTTCCCTGAGAATCAGTCTGGCTACTGTCCAAGGTACAGTATCATAAAACTGTTTTTCACGTGATTCTGATGAGTGAATAGCGTAAAAAGCACTGGTGTGGCTTCAGAGCAAGCGTTCTGAAGACAGGCCAGATGTGAATCCTC
>NW_007809811.1:0-995 GCF_000696425.1 Galeopterus variegatus | reverse complement strand
AATTACTTAAAAGACAGAATTTAAAATATTTTTGACAATTTAAAATGTTATTTATGTGGCAAGAGTGTTTTATGATTTTTAGTTACCAGAAATAAAACTTGCTTACTTCTTATTTGGTTTATGTCTATGTATTTAATGGTTCTGTTGTTATCATTTTTCTGTTGCATTTTCCATTTAGAGGCAGCTTTTTAATTTTTATATAACTCCTCTTTCTCTCTCTCCTCTCCTTCTCTCCCTTTCCCTTTATTTTCCTCTTCTCCTCTCCCTCTCTCCCACTTTTGCCTTTTTATTTTATTTTATTTGCTAAGATCTTCAGTAAAAATTGAATTACAGTGATGACAGACATATGTCATTTTTCTCTGACTATAATAAAAGAACTTTTTGTATTTCACGAGTGAGTGTGATGTTTACTATAGGTTTTTTTGGTACATGCCTAATATAAACATAAGAAATTTCTATTTTATTCCCAAGGTTTTCAGGATTAAATTTTTTCATTTTTTAAATATGGATTGTGCATTGAGTTTTATTAAATTCTTTTAAACTTTCTGCCAAGGAGATCATATGGCTTTTCCTCTTCAGTTCGTTAATGCAGTAAATAACATTAACAAATAACTGTAGCGTCAAATCATACTCTTATTCATAGGGTAATTCTTAACTGGTCAAGAAGTATTATCATTTTAATACAATAGTAGATTTCAATGACTAATATTTTATTTATAATTTTTGTTAATATTAGCGAGTTGGGCTTATGGTTATTTTTCTGTGTTATATGTGTACACACACTATCTTAATTTGCTTTTGATGTCTGTATTGCACTAGTCTTATAGTGTATTTGAGAGAGTGTGGTAGGTGAAATTCTAAGATCACCCTTAAGATTCCCACTCTCTGGTGCTCATGCCCTGCATAATACTCTCCCTTTGAGTTTAGATGAAACTATGGATGTGATGGATGTCATGTCTTTGATTAGGTCACATTCATTATATGGCAAAGGTGAA
>NW_007809810.1:0-995 GCF_000696425.1 Galeopterus variegatus | reverse complement strand
AGGGACCATGAGCAGTAAAATCTGGGGATGTTTTACCAGGACGGCTCTTCACACAGGGCCTATACCTCTCTTCTGTCTCCTGCTTTCCTTTCAAACAGTTTTTGGAAGGTACTAATGTACCTTTCTTTAATGAGGAATATGACAATAAACTAAGATAATAGAACAAGCTCTATTTATGTATATAACACCATTTCACAGTGAGTATAATTGTGGTTGGGGAATGTTTTCATTTTCTAGCTAATCTATGTCCTGGAATTGACTTTTACAAACTCTTCTTCCAATCAGTGCCATATTGGCAAATACAGAAACATCTACTCCCAGAGCTAACCCAAAGGACTGATCAAATAGAAAGGAAACCATGTGGGGGTAATAACTACAAAGGAGGATAAAATTTGGACATCTTGGGCCGGCCTGGTGGTGCACTGGAGAGTGCACCGCTTGGGAGTGCGGCGGCGCTCCCGCCGAGGGTTCGGATCCCATGTGGAGACCGGTTCCCCCTCACTGGCTGAGTGCAGTGCGGGCACAACACCGAGGGTTGCAATCCTGTTGCTGGTCCCCGGTACGGGCGCGACACCGAGGGTTGCGATCCCGTTACTGGTCAGTAAAAAAGACAAAAAGGAAAAAAAAAATTTTTGGACATCTTAAGTGAGGCTTGTTACCCCCATGCATTACATTGACTCAACGGAGAAATTAAATACATGAAAGAAAATAGTCAAAGCCTTGGGTGGTTTTGATCTCCATCACAGTTTTGATATCCAAAAAAAAAAAGAGAGAGAAAGAGAGAGAATACTTTTGAGTTTTCAGTTGTAATGTAAGTCAGAACTGGGCCATGTGAGAGAGACCAAAAATTTGTTATACTACAAAATCCTAATTGTGAATTTCAAAAACATGTTCTGAAAAAGCCAAGCATGCCTTGTGCTAGATTTTCTGGAAGTAGACTCCACATCAGAAAGCCGCATGCAGAAGGTTTATGGGGGCCACTCTTGAGATATATA
>NW_007809809.1:0-995 GCF_000696425.1 Galeopterus variegatus | reverse complement strand
CTAGCACTCCTGTTGGTTTCTGAGCGCTGAGCCTCTGACTCTTGGCACCAGAAAGATCATCGCCAGATGAGTCTCTTCCATCTGATTTCAATGTCCTTTCTTTGCCTGAGGCCTCCCTGCTCCCAGGAAGCCAGCAGAGGCCTGTTCCCAATGCATAGCCCCCATGCAGACGCTCAGGTGTAAAGGAGCTCAGTGGACTGATTCAGACCCAGGCAGCACCGAGCCAGGCTGGCTCTGAGTTTCAAATGCAACAGCAACATCAGCTGGAGGAAAACAGGGTGGGAGGATTCAGGGGTCAGAAGGAAAGAGGTCAAATCTATGACAGCACTGGAAGTATTATTTTTGCGGCATAGCCCCAAGAGACAGCCAGAGAAGTGAACCCAAAGACAGCAGGGCCATGTTCAACCACAGAATTAAATGGGAAAAGCAGTTAGTTTACAAAGCAGAATGTGCCCAGTTAAAAATACAGTGAGAATCTATGTACGCAACATGGAATCATCTGGAAGGAAGGAAGTGTTCATCTATGTAGAGGGTAGAGTGGCTTGGCACTAATTTAGAACAGGACGGGGCTCCAGATGGGCGGGAGAAGGGGTGCTCTTAAACCATTCACCGTCAGCCACTCGACATCAGCAATGAACTTGCCTGAGCAGACACCTGTGCAGGGGTCTTCCCTTCACTTTTAGCCTGTTGCTTAAGAAACTCCATTTCCTTCCATATCTTTCTTCCCTGTGACTTTTACAACCTCTAACAGGATTGTAAACTCCATCCCCATCCAGCCCAAACCCTTCACTTAACAGTTAGACCACCTGCAACTACAAAAACGAGACTTGGATCCAGAAGGTGGAGAGGCCTGAAACGTCGGGGAAAAAGCTTTGCTGTGCTATTTTCACCATCTGAAAGAAAACAAGACCCTGGGGGCATGAACCTAAAAAGCCTTCCATTCTGCTCTAAATTTTTGGAAAAGAAGTTTTCTGATTCATTTAAAACTGGGATGT
>NW_007809808.1:0-995 GCF_000696425.1 Galeopterus variegatus | reverse complement strand
AATTTATCATTTTAAAACATTTTTTTGGCTTCTTTATAAATTTTTAGCTAAATTACAAAAATAATTAAGATAAAGAAGAATAAATGGCTATTGTCTATTGTTCATTCTAAAATATTTGAGTGCCAATTCTGGGACACATGCTCTCCTGGTTGCTGGAGATGCAATGTGAGCTAACTCAAATACGGGTCTTCACTCTCATGGAGCTTACTGTCTGGGAAGGACATGAACATTAACTAAATAATCATGCTAAAAATAATGACCATCTAAAAAAGTGATCTGAAGAATAGGAATAGGGTTATATTTGAACATATAACAATGTATCCAAATCTTTACTGGTAAGTAACTGAAGGCTTTACATGGGTTGTGATCAGTAAACTAATGATATTTACCTTAAGTGCAATGAAGGTTTTAAGCAAGTTTTAAGCCAGGGGTCGTGGGTATGTGAGAAGATACAATGTGAGTTTTGTTTCTTTACTTTGTTCAGTAACAAATAAAAGTTGTATATATTAATGGTGCACAACATGATGTTTTAAGACATGTATACATTGTAGAATGGCTAACTAGAGCTAATTAACATGTACATTACCTCATACACTGTTTTTGTGCTGAGAACACAAAAAATCTACTCTCTTAGCAATTTTCAAGTACATAATATTAACTATAGCCGCTGTGTTGTACAATGTGTTATACTCTTGAACTTACTCCTGCTGTCTAACTGAACAATGTGAGAATGACAGTGATCATTCATTCTCGCCTCAGATGAAGAATAGGTTGAAGGGGGAGCAGAACAAATGCAGAGAGACACATTAGGAGGTCCACTAAAGAGATGATGGTGGCTAAGAACAAAGTGAAGGCAACAATAAAGAGAAATACAGATTTCATGGATATCAGAATGATAAAAGTAATTGGTATTGGTGATAGATTAGATAGGAAGAGTTAGGGACACAGAAGGGGATGGCCTGAGCAAATGGAAGGGATGACTGTTTACAGTGAGA
>NW_007809806.1:0-995 GCF_000696425.1 Galeopterus variegatus | reverse complement strand
TTCCCTCCAACACACATATACACAAGGGACACACAGATTTCTCTTTAGATTGTTTTAACAGCAGTGGAGCAAGTACTTGCCATTTTGAAAGCATCTGGGGATCTGCTTTCTCAGGGTACTGCCTGTCCTGGAAGATCTGAGCCTGCAGGGACTGTCCACCTCAGCATTTGGGACTACAGAACCTCAGGAGCTAGACCCCTGGGAAGTGCCTCACTGCAATCCACAACTCGCTGACTGGGTTCCTGTCTACTCATATGGTTCCTCAAGGACTTGCAAGCTCTGAGCACTCTCTGAAGGTTCAGGAAGAGAAATAAGAGTGGCCACATGAGAGTGCCCTGGGTCCCCATCAAGGGCCTGGGGTCTGGTGAGTGTTGGTTGTTGGACAAGACAGATAGGATCGGAAAGCCAGGAACAGGTTCAGGTTCTGGATGAGGCTAACTGGAGGGTATAATGAGATCAAGGCTAAGAGAAGGCAGGGTGGGCTCAGTCTAGTTTTCACCATGAAACAGGGCCTACAGGCCTGGGAACCAGATTTTAAACAGTCTTGGGGTTTTGTTTTCCTTATGCAGTAATACATATTTAATGAATTAAAATGCATTTTCTGCGACAATAAAAAATGAGAATATTCTTATTGTTTGGACTTATTAATAATATTCAATTCAGGAATATTACTGAGCAGGTTTTAAGTGTCACCATTGTGTAGATATTGAGGGTATCATTGAAAACAAAAGAAAAATTGACATGATCATTGCCTTTACAAAGATTGTGGTGTAGCAGGTAAAATACGTATTAAACAAATAGTTTTAAGTATGATAAATTTCAGAAAAGAGGAAATAAAACTTTATCATATAGAGAGATTGGGAAACTGTTTGCAGAGAAGTAATGTTTAAGCTGAATGAAAGGGGCTTAGCTGAGACTTAAATAATAAGAATTTAGCCTTGCTTGAAGGTAGGAGAAAGGTTGAGAATAATCTAAATCAAGGTGGAACTATGTGC
>NW_007809805.1:0-995 GCF_000696425.1 Galeopterus variegatus | reverse complement strand
GTGTGTGTGTGTGTGTGTGTGTGGTGGTGGTGGTGGTGGTGTTGCTGTTGTTGTTGTTATTTTGTTTGATTCCAATGATTGGCTGGATTGCTGTCATTTGCAATCAAAAGCATCTGGCTTAATCCAGTCCCTCAACTCTATTGCACTGTCTTCCATTTGATATTCTTTCTAGCTTACAAAGGGTTTCATATATGCATTATTTTATTTAATAGTCAGAGCAAAACCTGCATGTTAGATATTTTATTCATATGTTAGAAAGGAAGAAACTGTAATCTGAAGAATTAATTCCCCTTTCATTGCATTTGTGATTTGATCGATAGGTAGATTTAGATAAATCAATATAGACCTTGTTTGTAGTCAATGTTCCTCAGTAGACTAACTGCATGAGCACAGGCAGTATATCACCATATTCTTGCTATATGCCCATCACTTAGCCTCCATAATTGGGATTAGATGTCATCTTAGTTTCCTAGGGCTGCCATAACAAAATACTACAAACTTGGTGGGATAAAGCAACAGAAATGTATTCTTTTACAGTCCTGGATGCTTGGAGTCTGACATGAGGTGTTGGAAGGGCCAACCTCCCTCAGAAATCTGTACAGAGACTCCTTCCTTGCCTCTTTCTAGCTCCGAGTGTTTTGCTGGCAACCCTCGGCATTCCTTGGCTTGCATCTGCAGCACACTAATCTCTGCCTCTATTGTCACATAGTAACTAATTATATCTGCAATGACCTCTGTCTAAATAATTTCACATTCTGAGGGTTAGAATTTCAACATATCTTTTTGAACAATTCAACCCATAACAGATACTTAAATAATTAACAGTAGAATAAATGATGTAGTAGTATGTGAGGACTTTAAAAAAATATTTAGTATTAGAATGCATGCAGACAAAAAGTTTTTCATTTTTGAACTGTCAGAAGGAAGATCCAGTCTGTACTTTGTGCCAGTAAGTGTGGACCTTTTAATAAAAGACACTACAATGCAGAGACAGT
>NW_007809804.1:5358-6353 GCF_000696425.1 Galeopterus variegatus | reverse complement strand
GAGTTGACATTTTCACCTTGGAAGGTATAATAAGGCCATGCAAATGCAGGCTAAAACCAGTGATTTTAGCATTCTGTTTCTTCTCATGTTGATGATAATAAGATATGGCAGCGAAGCATGCATGGACCTCCATTTAATTGTCAGCACAGTCTTTCATTTAAACAACAAAATAGTTAGCAGTAAGCTTATAAATGTGGAAAGCATGCAAAACAGGAATGGTAAGTCTGTTAACTTTAAAATCACTTCATGCAGAAAAGGCCAAGCATTAAAAATGTGTTTCTACTACCCTTTAAAGGAGCCAAACTAATAGAAAAGACATGACTGAAAAATACAAGTGGATCTTTCTTTGAAGAGACTATAAAGTTTTCTAAATATATAGTACAGAAGACTATGAAGTTTTCTAAAACATCTAAGTGTTTAATATATAGTACAGAAAATGTAAGAAATTATTTAAACTTCAAATCAACTTGTAACCAGTACTATTTTTGCAGGCTCTCTCAAATTAATAAATTTCATTTTAGGTATAAAACTAACATGAGAGTGTCCTGAAAAATCAGGTATCGTTAACATTAAAAATATAATTATGGCTCTAAAATTCTTGTTTTGTTTTTAAAAGGATAATTATCTTCTTCAAAATTAAAAAAATAAAAAGTATCCATTTAGAAGTCAGGCACCACTCCCCATTTCCCTATTTCCCACACCTATAGGTAACCTTTCTATTATTATTATTATTATTACTTTCACATTTAATTTTTCAGAAAATACAAGAACAAGTTTGTTCTAAAAATATTAGTCAAATAGTTTCACATGTCCTAAAAACACTTCATGAAACAGTACGGAAAACTGCACATCAACACACAAATGTATCTAGGTCATCACTTAAAAATAAATCAAAGTATTAGAATTAGAGAATAACCTGGTATCACTGACTTCGTGTAATAGACCCGGTTTTAATAAGTTTTGTTTCCTGTGTCCTCTTCATTTTCTCAATCTCT
>NW_007809804.1:0-610 GCF_000696425.1 Galeopterus variegatus | reverse complement strand
GGTGGGAAAGAAGTGCCCTCAATATCGGCAGGCACCATCCAATCTGCTGGGGAGAACAAAAACAGAGGAAAAGGCAAATCTCTCATTCTATCCACTGGAACTGAAATGCATTCTTCTTTCCTGTCTGTGGACATCACAACTTGAGATTATTCAGCCTTTGAGCTCCAAGACTTACACCTGCTGCATCGCCAACTGTCAGGTCTTTCACCTCACACTGAGAGTCACACAATCAGCTTCCCTGGTTCTGAGGCTTCAGGACTTAAACTGAGCAACCATACTGGCATCCAGTTTGTAGACAGCCTGTCATGGGACTCCTCAGCCTTCATAATCATGTGAGCCAGTGCCCTGGATAAATCCCCACTCATATATCTGTATACAAATCCTTTGGTTCTGTCTCTATGGAAAACCCTGACTAATACCCCATGCAGACAGTAGTCAAAAGAAAGTTGGGGTAGCTATATTAATATCATAGTAAGCGGACACTAGAAAAATACAATAACATTATTTGCAGTAGTTATGTTCTATAAAGTCACCACAAATTTACTGAATTAGTAAAAGTGAACCATTGTTTCTAAGAGCAAGTATACACACACACACACACACACACACA
>NW_007809803.1:0-995 GCF_000696425.1 Galeopterus variegatus | reverse complement strand
TGGGGCCTTGAAGAGGTGATTAGATTGTAGGACTGTGCAGTAGTGAATGGATTAATAGTGGGGGTCATGGGCATCGTTTGGAGGACTATAAAGGGAGAGTGCATGAGAGGTTAGTCTCTCTCGGCTACACCATTTTTGCAATGTGATACTCTGCTGTAATGATGAAAACAAAAAGGGAAAGGATCAGAAAATAAACACACACACACACAAAGAGAATGACGATGAGGTCTTAGACAATAATATCTATAACCGTTTATTAAGGAGCTCCTATTTTCTAGGTACTGAATACTTTACATTCTTATCTCTCTCAGGTATTCATATTCTCACTTTGCAGAAATAGGTTGAGCACAGGACCACAGAGCTGGAATGTTTTTAGAGTTGGGATTTGCCTACATGCTTCCCCCCATTCCACTATTTCCAAGGCTTTTAGAAAAACAAAGAGGAAGTTGTTGGGGGTAAAAATAGAAAAAGAACAGAGAGATATTTAGTTCTCCACTTGTACTCCTCTGGCCTCCTGCTGGTCGTTTCAGTCAGTGATAATATGGAGACCCCAGTAAGTCCCCCTCAGATGCCAAGAAAAAAAGAGTAGCTATTTATGTTCATGATGCATGTCAAAATTTACAAAGAATCCAGGGGTTTTAATCACAGGGGGAAAAAATCCTGTTATTCTCTAACTAAGGGTTCTCAGTTACTGTTGGGCCAAAATTGTGACAAAATATATATAGTATAAGTGAGTCATGAAAGCTTTGAGAGTCACATGAATGTATGAACGTTCTTCATAGGCCTTGTTTTTGTAACCATGTACCTGCTTACACAGCTGTGTATATCTTGGCTCTTCCATGTAGACCATTGCTTGCTATAGACCCAAGAATTTCTAAATAATTCAAAAGGATTTAATCTGTAATTTCACACATTTATTATAAGATGTTAAAGTGCAGAATAGGTTGATTCGAATAATGGCATAAGGTAACACAATTCCCAGAGTTTTAAAGCCA
>NW_007809802.1:0-995 GCF_000696425.1 Galeopterus variegatus | reverse complement strand
TAAGTATAAGACCTGAAACTGTAAAATTACTAAGAGAAAATATAGGTGAAACACTTCAGCATATAGTTCTGGGCATAGACTTTATGAACATGAGCCTGAAAGCACAAGCAGCAAAAGAAAAAATAAAATAAAAATATGGGACTATATCAAACTAAAAAGCTTCTGTACAGCAAAGGAAACAATTGACAGAGTGAAACAGCAATCTACAGAGTGGGAGAAAATTTTTGCTAACTATGCATCTAACAAGAGATTAATATCTGTAATATACAAGGAACTCAAACAATTATACAGTAATAAAACAAATAACCCAATTAAAAAATGGACTAAGGAGCTGAATTGACAGTTTTTTTAAGGAAAACATACAAATGGCCAACAGGTACATGAAAAGTGCTCAAGTCATCAGGGAAATGCAAATTAAAAGAACATTAAGATACCACCTCACCTCAACTAGACTGGCTATAATCAAAATGATGGAGAATAGCAAATGCTGGTAAGGATGTGGAGAGTAGGGAACACTCCTACACCATTGGTGGTATTGTAAATTAGTACAGCCACTATGGAGAACAGTATAGAGGTTTCTTGAACAACTACAGATAGATCTTCGACCCTGCATTCCCACTTCTGGGTATATACCCAGAGAAATGGAAATCATCATGTCGAAGGGATACCTGCACTCCCATGTTCATTGCAACTCTATTTAAAGTAGCCAAGACATGGAACCAACCTAAATGTCCATTGATGGACAATTGGATATGGAAAATGTGCTATATATACACTGTGGTATACTACTCTGCAATAAAAAAGAATGAAGTACTCCCATTTACAACAACATGGATAAGCTTGGAGAAACTTATGTTGAGTGAAAAAAGCAAAACACAGAGGGAAAAATATCACTTGTACTCAGTCATAAGTGGGAGCTAAGAGAGTAAGAAGGAAGGAAAGAAAGAATATAATTGCAATTTATGGTAATAGGCTTGCTGCCAGTATGGATCTGG
>NW_007809801.1:0-995 GCF_000696425.1 Galeopterus variegatus | reverse complement strand
AAAAAACAGCAAGGACAGAAATTTCAAAGAGAAATACAAAATACTAAAATATGGAATAATTTGGCTAGAATAGTATGTTTACGTTATATTTAATTAACTGAGACATCCACACCATTATATTAAAAACCTAGTCCAATCGGATCATTAATATAATATGGTTCGTGTATTTATTAATTGATCAATTCAGCAAACATTCACCAAATGCCTGTTATGCTCAATGGACATACATTGGGTACCATGAAGGATGCATTCGCAATATAAAATGTAGCAAACTTCCTCTCCATATAATACCTACATAAAGAATACTAAAGGGGAAGCATTTAAAGAAAACCCATCTTATAAAGAAATGAAATCTTAACAGCTCTTTTATTTGAAATGAAGATAATACCAGTTGCAAATTAAATGCAATGACCACAGCCTTTGGCAAATTGTTGATTTACAATAGTGAAACACACAAGACCATACTCTCAGCAGATTCAGGGTGAGCTAAAAAGTTTCACGCCCCCCAAAAAAGTGTGAAAATAAGACAAACTCCACAAATCTGTGATTTAAACACAACAGATGTGTTTTAAAAGCATATGTAAAAGAAAGAGCCAGTGACTATAAATCCAGGTTTTTAAATAAGACATCTAATTTGAAGATATTAGCAGGTTATTATCTGGTTTCTTCAACATGGAATTTCAGAGAAAGATTTTAAACCCAATACTCTAGTGTAATTTCCTGCTCAATTTGTCTTTCTCTTTAAGAAACAAAAGTTGAGAAACCATCACAAAGAATATTAATACATGACTAAGAGCCTCTCAACCCAAATCTCTAGAAATGATATAAAATACATATTTTTTTGACTTTCCCTTTTTTTGTTTGTTTGTTTATTTATCATTATCCAATGTAATTGTCTTTTGTGGGCCTTTACTGATTCCTCCCTTTCCCCCCTAACCCTCTCCTCCTTTCCCACCCCCAGCAACCTCAGTTTTGTTCACTTCTCTTAACAAGTT
>NW_007809800.1:0-996 GCF_000696425.1 Galeopterus variegatus | reverse complement strand
GTACTTAAAGTAAATGATCTGCCTAGTCCTTTTTCTTAAAGTTATTATTTCTATGTTTCTTTTGTACCTTGCTTTGAGTCTTTGATTTCCCCAAATATAAGATTATAGTGTACTTTCTGGTGTTTGAGATACAAGCTCAATTTATGTTTTCTCTGCAGGGCCTTTTGTATTTCTGACAATTTCTGAACCTCAACCCAGTGCAAAGTGTTAGAAGACAACACATGTAAAGCACTCACACCGTGACTGTCACAGAGGGAGGCTCACAACTCAATTATTATTAGCTATTATCACTGCTTTTTTATTTTTTATTTTTTTGGCCATTTCTATCAGGATCCAAACCCCAGAAGCCATTTCTACCACATCCTTCTGCTTTGAATCAGGTAACAAGGGCAAAGAAAGTGTGTCTGGCAAAGAAAAGAGTATAACACAAAGGTAGGAAACTAGAGGTCATTTGGGTAAATTCAAATTACCAAGTTTGATTGAAATATGGAACAAATTAGTAGGCTAATTGTGGATATGGATTGATGAAATAAAAGCTGATATTTAACTGTATTTTGTGACTGTTTTAACATTTGAGTTGCTCTCATCTTAAAAGAAAAAAAGACATTCTCTGAGAAAAATGTGACAAAGGTAATATAATAGGCTTGCCTAGAAGTTAAAAAGCAACAGAAAACAAAATTTTATCTTGATTTTGAATCTACTTTGCCTGCGTATTTTGTTCCAGAGCCATTTTTACCTGATAACTGAGCTTGCTCCTCACTAATAAATATTCAAGCCAATTTAAATACTAATTTAGGCAAAACATAATTATATGCATCTGGAGGGGGTTACATATATAACATATTCCACAGTTATATTTAAGTTATTTTAGATTACCTGCTGGTTTGGATTGTTTACCCTTCTGCTGTCAATTATTACAAAGAAATAATAATAACCAAGATTTGACTTACTGAAATTCTGAGTTTATCTTCAAGGTGTTCCTCCCCCAAAGCATAC
>NW_007809799.1:0-996 GCF_000696425.1 Galeopterus variegatus | reverse complement strand
GGCCGGCCCAATATTTAAACTTTTCTAATTACATTTTCTCATTTGTGAAAAAGAATATTCGCATTAGACCAAAGTGAAGTCTCCAAATTCTGCCAGTGTATTACAGTTTATTAAAGTAACACTAATAAGACAAGGGGTCAGCAAACTTTATCGATAAGGGCCAGATAGTAAATATTTTTAGGCTTTCTGAGACAGTTATGGTCTCCTGCTTGAACTTCTTAGTTTTTTGGTGTTTTTTCTTTCTTTTTTTTTTTTTTGCTAACAATCTGTTAAAGATGGAAGAAAAGCATTCTTAGGTGCCAAGGCTGTACAAAAACAGGCTATGGGCTCTTGTGCTGTAGTTTGCCAGACCCTTCTACAGAACATAAGAAATTTGAAGAGTACTGTCCCATAAGTAATCATTCATTCAGCATCTACAACGAGCATTTGTTGAGTATCATGAAGCACCCCATCCTGTGCCAGGCGCAGGGTATATTGTGGTGATCAACATAAACTGGCCATTACCTCCAGAGCTTACCTTGTCATGAGAGTAGTCAGTCAAATAATAAAACTGATTTATGGTTCTAAGACATTTCATTTCATGTACATGGAGAGTTGAAACTAGTGGGTACTTCAAGCAAACACAGTCGTTGGATGCTTCAGATAATAGAGGTGGGCTTCAGGGAGGGAACATTATGATCTGTTGTTGTTGGGCTTGAATATTATTTTGTCTGTCCCCTTAATTTTGCTCTGCAGGTTCATGCTTTGCTAGACAAAAGGGATAGTCCATATATCTCCACAGGCACCTTTTTTTCTTCTACATTTGAATCTTTCTGTAATTGCTTTTTCCCACAGCCACTTCTACCCCCAGTCCTACCTGTCCTTTGTCCCAATCCAAGACTCCCAGCGTGAATAAGAATTTGTGTTTCAAAGGGTCAGTCACCCAATTGTATCCCTTTCCCTATTTATTTAAAAAATGCATGAATGTATATTTCCCCAAAATGTTGATTTTTTTTT
>NW_007809798.1:0-996 GCF_000696425.1 Galeopterus variegatus | reverse complement strand
TTCACTACCACACGGCCAGCCTTACAAGAAATTCTCAAGGGAGTACAGGGTTTGGTACCTGAAAAACAGCCACCACTGCCATAAATATTCAAGAAAAAACAAAACCCACTAGTAAAATAAAAATGATAACAATAAAGAGAAAAAAAAGTTTACCAACCCAAAAAACCAACAAATACAGAAGACAAACAGTAAATCAGAAAGGAACAAAAGATACTTAAGACATCCAAACAAAAATCAATAGTATGTTAGGAGTAAATCAACACTTTTCAATAACAACTCTTAATGTAAAAGGATTAAATTCCCCACTTAAAAGGCACACACTGACTGGATTAAAAAGTTGGGCCTAACTATATGCTACCTTCAAGAGACTCACCTCACCTGTAAAGACTCACATAGACTAAGAGTGAAAGGATGGAAAAAGATATATCATGTCAATAGGAATGAAAAATGAGCTAGAGTAGCTATTCTTATATCTGATAAAATAGACTTAAACCAAAAACCATAAAAAGAGATAAAGAAGGCCAGTATATAATGATAAAAGTATTTCCCCATGAAGAAGGCATAACAATCATAAATATATATGCACCCAATGTCGGAGCAGCCAGATTTATAAAGCAAACCCTATTAGACCTAAAGAAGGAAATAGACACTCATACTATAATAGCAGGGGACCTGAACACCCCACTCTCAATATTGAACAGATCATCTAGGCAAAGAATCAGCAGAGAAACACAAGATCTAAACAACATACTAGACCAATTGGACTTGGCAGATACCTACGGAACATTCCATCCAACAACCTCAGAATATTCATTCTTCTCATCAACACACAGAACATTCTTCAGGATAGATCACATGTTAGGTCACAAATCAAGTCTCAACAAATTAAAAAAAGATTGGAATTATTCCATATATTTGTTCAGGTGACAATGGAATAAAATTAGAAATCAATAACAAACAAAACTCTGGAAACTATACAAACACATGGAAATTAAA
>NW_007809797.1:0-996 GCF_000696425.1 Galeopterus variegatus | reverse complement strand
TATTAATTACAGTGGTGGTTTTAACACATGTCCACAATTTTTTTTTTAATGTTCATTCCTCTAGGAGATGAAATTAATTCACCTCTCTTTAAGTATAGGATGGATTTAATGACTCACTTTTAACAAACATAGTTTGAAAAGAGAAAAACAGTAAAGCAACCTGGTAGACACCACCTTATCCAATAATCAATGTTAACATTCCCAGTAATAAATTATTTACATAACATGTACTCCCTGATATGAGGTAATGGAGAGGCACGTCAGTCATATTTACATAACATGTACTCCCTGATATGAGGTAATGGAGAGGCATGTCAGTCACGTGTAGTATCCTTTCTCCAAATCCATAACCCCACTCTAATAGTGAGAAAACATCAAACAAACACAAAATGTTGGAAATCCTATAACATACTTGACTAAAACTCTTCAAAAGTGTCAGGTCATGCTCCTCAAAACAAGGAAATATGGAAACACTGTCGCAAATTGGAGGAAATTAAGGGCATGTGATGACTAAATGCAACATAATATCTTGGACTGAATCCCAGAACATTAAAGGACATTAGTGGATAATGTTAGCAGACCCAAATAAAGTCTGTAGTTAATTGGAGAGTATTACATGGATGTTAATTTATTGTTTTGATAAATATACAATGGATATAAGAAGTAGGGGAAGCTGGGTAAAGTGTATATGGGAACTTTTTGTAGTATCTTTGTAATGCTTTTATAAATTTAAGATTATTTTTAAATTAAACTACTGAAGAATAAATTGATTATATGAGTAAATAAAATAATGAATATAAACACTAATGAAGAATGCAAAAACAATATTATTACGATAATAGCCATTATCATCTTTACCATCATGATCTCTAAATATACTGAGTGTGTGTGTGTGTGTAATCATATATGAGAATGAACAGTTGTATTTAGCCTGTTTTTGTGTTGCTATAACAGAATACCTGAGACTGGGTAATTTATAAAGAACAGAGATTTAAT
>NW_007809796.1:0-996 GCF_000696425.1 Galeopterus variegatus | reverse complement strand
CTCTGTCATGTCTGTGAAACAGAGCTTTTCTTACGGACTGGTCATCAGCACCACCTGGAAACTGTGAAATGCATGAGCCAAGAGGACCGTTTTCAGTCTTCTTGGTTTTGAAACTACTGGGAGCTTGGATGCTGAAAGCCTTGCAGGAGAGGAAGGTTGAGTTGTGGTTTGCTATTGGCTGTCAGTGTGACCCTGTCTAGATCATTATGCTTCTTTAGGGGGGAACAAATGTCCTATTAAGATGAGTGTATTGTACCTACTGTTTCTAATATTCTGTGCTTCATGTCCTTCACTGATTTCTCCTGGAAGTATATTTTTGCCCTTTTTTATAAAGAAAAGTTTTGGAATGTCTGCCTTCTAACCAAGTTTATATGTGAATTAAGACTGTTATACTTGAGAAGAGCTAAAAGAAAAAAAGGCAGGTTTTCTACTACTTTCTAGTACTTGTGCATATCTGTTTTTCTGACCACCTCATAGTTGACAGGTCCTTTCCTGAGGAGGAACTCCGTGAGAGCCATCTGACCCTCCACCTACTTTGTCCTTGAGGAGGCGGAAGGACCTATATGTCTGAGTTTGGGAGAAGATATTAGGCGTGTATAGACAAGGCACTTCTTTGACCTTCATCATGCAAGCCAACTGCCTGCAAAAGTGTGTATTCTGTTATGCCCATCCATGAGTCAGGACTGCTGTTTGGGGAGTCCCGCAGCACTGGACCCGTGCTGGGTGGAAGTCTGCTGTTTCTGCGGTTCAGTATTAACATGTCATCATCCTAAATATAACATTTCTTATAACAGCTTCATCAGTAATAGAGGGATTATCCCCCCATATGCTTTATTTATTTGTCTTGCCATTTTTTGTCAAATTTAAGATTTTAATTTTTCTGAAATTGGGACCAATCTTCAAATTGATGCTGTATAAAAGTTTTATTAGAAGCGTTTCCTTTCTTAGCAATAAATAATGGTATTTCTAAGTTGGTGGTGTCTTTGATCTGATGAA
>NW_007809795.1:0-996 GCF_000696425.1 Galeopterus variegatus | reverse complement strand
ACCATGTCCAGACGGGATACCTTAAAGGAAATTCAAACTCAGCAGTTCCAAATGTGAATTCACCATGATTCCTCCAGAATTGCTTCTTTTTCAGGCATGCCTTATCTCAGCAAATGAGAGATCTATCTCATATGAAAGGTAGAACCTCAGCAATCAACCTTGAAATGTTGTTTCACTTCCCACAAAAACAATTCTTCAATTGTTTTTGATTTTATCTCTTAAATATTACCAGACTGTCCTCTCCTTCTCTTCTACAACCCTTCTATCATCTTTGTTCAGGCTAGTATCACCTGCTGTAGGGCTGCTACATTAGCCTGCTAACCACTCATGCTCCAACAATCCATTCTCCCTAAAAAATGCAGGGAGATCTTCTAAAACGAAGATATTATTTTTCCTGCCCCAAAAATATCATACAAAGGCTTCTAATCATTATTCATATGATGAGCAAAGTTTTTTAAATGACTGAAAGGCTTTGTTTTTTTCTCATTCCTGCCTTCCTTCTCAGCCCCATCTTCTTCTTGCTGTTCCTGCAGTGCAATGTTTCTTTGTATGTCAAGTTTTTTGGATATGCCTTGTCTTTCACCAGTTTGCAAAGCTTTTCTACAACCACTTTACACAGAACTCAAATTCATCCTTCAGATCTCAACTCAAACAGCCCTTCTTTAAGAAAGTCTGTCCTGAACCCTCAGAATAGATCAAGCCTTAAGCTACTACCCTGTTGTTATTTTTTCAATCATACTACTTATCACAGTTCTGTTTTATGCATTTGTGGGACTATTTGCTTAGTATCTATTTGCCCACTTCCTTTTTCATGAGGGCAGAGACTATTTCTGCTTTGACCTGCTTGTTCTTGACACAAACATGGTTGAATGAGTGAGGAAATAAATGAAAAAGTGAAACAAAACAAAAAATGGCAACCTATATAAGGTGCTTTGAAGAAAACAAATCTTGTGTATTTCACAATATAAAAACGAAATTCTGTTAGTAGCCAACTCA
>NW_007809794.1:0-996 GCF_000696425.1 Galeopterus variegatus | reverse complement strand
CCCTAACTTGATCATCACACGTTGTATACATGTATTGAAATATAACTCTGTACTGTATAAATGTGTATGACCAATATGTTTCAATAAAAAATTAATTTAAAAAAAGAAATTAAGGAAATTTAAAAATTTCCTGAAACAAATGGAAATAGAAACACAACATTCCCAAACCTGTGGGATAAAGCCAAAGCAGTTCAAAGAGGGTAGTTTATAGTAATAAATACCTACATCAAAAAAGTTGAAAGATTTCAAATAACCAACTAACAATGCATCTTAAGGTACTAGAAAAAAAACAAATGCAAAATTAGCAGAAGGAACAAAATAATAAAGATCAAAGCAGACATAAACAAAATTGAGACCAAAAAACATTGCAGAAGACCAATAAAGTGTTGTTTTTTTGAAAATGTAAACAAAATTGACAAGCCATTCGGTAGACTAACCAAGAAAAAGAGGAAACACTCAAATAAGATCAGAAATGATAAGGGAGAGAGCTCAACCAATACTACAGAAATACAATAAATCAGTAGAGATTATTATAAACAACTGTATGCCAACAAGTTGGAAAACCTAGAGGAAATGGGTAAATTCTAGGACACATAAAATCTACCAAGATTGAACCAAGAAGCAATAGAAAACCCAAACAGACCAATTATAATTAGCAAGATTGAATCACTGATAAAAAAAAGTATCCTGTTAAAGAAAATCCCAGGACCAGATGGCTTCACTGCTGAATTCTACCAAACATTTAAATAAGAATGAATACCAATTCTTCTCAAATTCTTCTAAAAATTTGAAGAGTAGGAAACTCTTCCAGATTCATTCTACCAGGGAGACCAGAATTACCCTTATACCAAAACTACATAAGGACACCACAACAAAAAAGGAAAACTATGGGCCAATATACCTGATGAACATTGATGAAAAAAATCCTCCACAAAATATTAGCAAACTGAGGGCCGGCCCGGTGGCGCACTGCTACAGTGCGCCGCTTGGGAGCAC
>NW_007809793.1:0-996 GCF_000696425.1 Galeopterus variegatus | reverse complement strand
TCTAGTTACTAGCTATGTTATCTTGTATGAGTCACTTAAACCATCTGTGCTTTGGTTTCCTTGTCTTTAAAATAAGGATAATAATTGTACCTATTTCACAGAAATGATATGATGACTAAGTGAACTGAGTACATACAGGGCATGAAAAAGTTCCTAGTACCTAATAAGTGCTATGTAAGCATTAGATATGATTATCATTATTAGTACGAGTATTGCTGTTGATGCAGTTATGTAACTCCTAGCATAGAAGAGGCTGAGTAAATGTGTACATCGGGGAAGGAGGCTGATAGAGTCCATAAACTGGTTCTATATCTGTAAGATGGAAATGGAAATATGCGAATTTTGCATTCAATCTACTTTCAGCATGAAAAACATAAATACTGCTGTACGTTGTTGATAAACATATATATACTTTTTCTGTCTAAAACTCTCATGCTTATTTAGAACAAATGGAGTAAAATGAATGGGATAAAAGACTATATGCAGAAAAAAATGATATGCATGAGAATGTCTTTAATATGATGATTTCTTTTTATAATTTCAATAATTGATACTGTGAATAGGATTCATCATTAAAAACAAACATTAATTTCAATGGCAATAATTTATTAATTGATGCTACTTGACTATCTTTTAATAGACTAAGAGCCATATGTTATGGCAGAGACCAAATTAAAATATGTTTAATACATCAATAGACATATTTAATTGCCCAACAAATTGTGACACAAATCCTGGAAAGCATGTCAGGCCCCACAAGGCTAGCGACTCTGTCATTCAGCAATCTCTCTTTTTGCCCCAGCTCGGCAGCCCTGCCCACTCACTCATCCTAAGAATGTCAAGCATTGTGATTAAGTGCCTTCGGCAAAGAAAATCGCATCTGGAAGAAAATGTACACCTTCAAAATGAGTACAGCCTTGGGCCGGCCCGGTGGTGCACTGCTGTAGTGCGCCACTTGGGAAGCGCGGTGGCGCTCCCGCCGAGGGTTCGGATCCC
>NW_007809792.1:0-996 GCF_000696425.1 Galeopterus variegatus | reverse complement strand
TTTCAGTTGCTCTACTGCGAAAATGGCCTCTTGTTTTTTAAACTTTTATAATCAGAAAAAATAAAAGACGATCCTATCCTTAAAATATTTAGTAGTCAATCATTATAATTGCGTTGTTGTTTAATTTTCCCACAAAGCCTTGTTTTAGAGAAGGTCCTTTTTATCAGCAAGTGGAAGATAGTGTCACCTTCATTTTACAGCTCCTTAAAAAAAGAGAGGTAGTCAGCTTTATGTCCATTTTACAGATGGGCAAAGAAAAGTATCACATATGGCTGGTCTATCTCAGCCCAAAATGAAGATGACTAAAATGATCAGAATTGTAGTCAAAATGGATTCAGTTAGAATCTAAAAGTTATTTTTAAAGCTCTGCAAATGTGATTCTTTTTTCTTTTCTCATTTGGTTTGGTTTTCCATTGACTTCGTAAAATAGGGAGACTCAACACAGATGCTTGTTAGTGAGATTAGTAACAAAGAGAGTAGGAGTGATTGAAGAGAGGGTAAATATTCATAAATGTTTGGGGCAAATTGAATTCTTTTAGACTAACTGCCGTTTTGGGAAGCTGTGCATAAAGCTTTTTGGAGAGGGTGTTTCTGAAACATTCATACTCTAAGACACAGGCAGATTCTAATAATGTGATATTTTTCAGTATCACTGAGTTGTATAAAGTAGTGTATGGCACAAAAGAAAATTAAAATTGATGTTTTAATGAATAAACTTGAATAACAGTGGCTTTTATTATCGCAAAATGAATAACATGGGCCTTTATCATCACAAATACTTAGATTTTCTCTTTTTCAGGTTTAGTCTAGTTTTGCAGTTTTTTACACTTCTTGAGACTTTGGGTCATGCCTTTTTCTTTATTTGTACCCAATAGTCAAAAAATATTTATTAATTGATCACTTTCTCTAATAGATATCAAAAGCAATCACAATGTTTTTTTTTAAAAGAATGGTAAATTATTATTGATAATAATTTATTATTAAATTATATTAAAT
>NW_007809791.1:0-996 GCF_000696425.1 Galeopterus variegatus | reverse complement strand
CGTGGCCTTGGTGTTATCAGCACCGCACTCTCCCGAGTGAGCCACAGGCCGGCCCTCTTTTCAGAATACTTTTAACATAACAAAACAATTGCAAAAAAAAGGAAAGAGTTCCCAGATACTGTAAACCCATTTCTCCCTATCATATCTTAGATGAATATGGGACATTTGTTACAATTAATGAACCGGTTTTTATATATTATTATTAAACTCCATGCTCTATTCAGGTTTCTTTAGTTTTTACCTAATGTTCTTCATCTGTTCCAGGATCCTATCCAGAATGCCACATTACATTTTTGTCTTCTTAGACTCCTCTCAGCTATGACATTTTCTTGGACTTTCCTTGTTATTGATGACATTGATAGTTTTCAGAGTTGAGGTATTTTGTAGGATGCCCCCTATTAGAATGTGTCTGATTTTTTTCTTATGATTAGACTAGGTCAGTAGGTCGGAGGTGGACAATCACAGAGGTAAATTACTACTTTAATGACCTACAAAGGGTACATACTGTCGACATGATTGATGGCTGTTGAGGTTCCCCTTGATGACCTGGCAAAGATAGTGTTTGTCACTCTTCTCCACCATAAAGTTACTCCTTTTTAACTGCATTCTCTGGAAGGAAATCACTATGCAAGCTCATAATTACAGAGTGGGAAGTTATGCTCCCTCCTTCGTTTTTGTTTATTGTTTCTTTTCGTTTTTACCTCTCTTTAGTATGTGAAAACCATTCTTAGCTCTTTCACCATGTAAAAACAGGCTAAGGGCTGGATTGAGCTGCAGACATTAGTCTCCCTGGTCTGATCTAGACTATCAGGGTTTCAGTCCTATCTCTGCCTCTTGGCTTTTGAGCTCTCTGAAGATAGGGTTTTGATGAGGATGAAGCTCTGAAAAACAGCCAATGGAGCATAAGTGCTCAGTAAATACTAATCGTTGTTGTTATATGGTAAGTCTAGATGTTTCTAGATCATGAGCAATGTACACACAAAGGTAATTATGATG
>NW_007809790.1:0-996 GCF_000696425.1 Galeopterus variegatus | reverse complement strand
ACCCGTGGCCTTGGTGTTATCAGCACCGCACTCTCCCGAGTGAGCCACGGGCCGGCCTCCATCGCTTCTTTAAACGTGTCACTGATGAAGTTTTTGAGTGTTGTGCACCTAACCCCATTTTCCCCATAAGTCCTGTGGTTTTCACTGCTCATTTTTGCATAGTGCTGTGATGTTGAGGAACGCCTGTGTTGCGTTAGGACAGAATTGGCCATACTTTCTCCCTGAGCCAAGTACCATCCAGGTGATAAAAAAGCAGCCCCAAGCCCCTCTCCTCTGGCTCCTCCCCTTTTTGCTCCACCCTCAGACTCGGCCCAGACAGGGGTGCAGCCTGCAAGCGTCTCCAGCCTTCCTGGGCTGCACTGGCCATCCCGGCTCCAGGTCCCAAAGCTCCTTGTACATTTCCTTCTCAATACACTCACCACGACTCCCTGACATCACTTGGGAAGCACTGGTCCACCCAGCACACCGTGAGTTCCCTAAGGGCTGACTATGCATCTTTTACTCCCGAGTCTGGCCACAGTACACATTCTGTCCACACTTGTCCCGCCACTCACCCACTCCGCGTCACCAGGCAGTGCCGGAGCCCCAGTTTCCGGAAGATGTCCACCACCGTCTCCATCGGGGTGTGGTCTGTGACCGTGAAAGGGCTGAGGTTGAGGATGCGCCGCAGCTTCAGGGGGTGCGGGCTGTTGGCCGGCAGCTCAGGGGGCTCCTCTGTGAAGTACGTGATGGAATTGCTCACGATGCCCTCCTGCCTCTGTCTGGCATTCTCTAGAACGGGGACAAGCAGGAACAATAAGCCACACAAAAATCCTGGCCGAGCAACTCCCTCCACCCCATAGCCCCACACGGCATCCTCGAATCCCACAGAAAAGGGGTTTAGAGGACAAACTATACGTTTTTTTTTTTTTTTTGTCTTTTTTTGTGACCGGCATCAGATCGCAACCCTCAGTGTTGCGCCCGTACCGAACCGGGACCGGCAACGGGATCGCAACC
>NW_007809789.1:0-996 GCF_000696425.1 Galeopterus variegatus | reverse complement strand
GGTCTTGGGTTCTCTCCACAGGCTTACTTCCCAGGGCCGCCTTGGGACTCTGTTCCCTGCATTCCAGTGCAGTGCCCCTTAGCTGCCTCAACTGTGGCTCAAGCAGACCCAGGTGTGGCTCAGACCATCACTCCTGAGGGAGCCAGCAGTAAGCCTTGGCAGCGTCCACGTGTGGTTAAGTCTGTAGGCTCTCAGAATGCAGGAGCTGTAGGAGCATGACTACCTCCACCTAGATTTCAAAGGATGTTGGTAGCCTGTGGGCCCAGGCATAAATTTGTCATGGTGTGGGGCCATCCTAGAGAGCCCCCACTAGGGCAATACTTAGTAGAGCTGTGGGAGTGGGACCACCCTCAAGATCACAGAACTGTAGAGCTACTGTTGTGCAACATCAGCCTGGGAGAGCTGCAGGCATGGGACTCCAACCTGTGGAGAGCTGTGTGCACCGAGTCCAGCAAAGCCACAGGTGCAGGGTGCTCAAGGCCTTAGGGGCCCAACACCCACCCCAGTGTATCCAGGAAGTGGGACATGGAGTTACAGGAGATTATTCTTCAGCTTTAAGACTTAATGTTTTTCCTGTTGGGTTTTGGACTTACTTGCGGCCTGTTACTCCTTTCTTCACACCTATTTCTCCATTTTGGAATGGGAATGTCTATCTTGTGCCTGTCTCACCATTTTTCTTTGGAAGTAGATAACTTGTTTTGATTTCACAGGCTCACAGCTGGAGGAAATTTGCCTCAGTATGAATTGTGCCTTGAGTCTCACCCATATGTGATTTAGATGACCTTTGGGTTGTGCTGGAATAAGTTAAGACTTTTGGGACTGTCGGGATAAAATGAATGTATTTTCATTTGAGAAGAACATTAATTTGGGGGCCAGAGGCAGAATGCTTTAGTTTGAATGTGTTGCGTTAAGTTCATGTGTTGGAAACTTAGTTGTCACTGACCAGTATTAAGAAGTAGGCTCTTTTTTTTTTTTTTTTTTTGTCTTTTGTCTTTT
>NW_007809788.1:0-996 GCF_000696425.1 Galeopterus variegatus | reverse complement strand
CCTCATCAGGGATCACTCTTCCACTTGAGTTTTGGAGGGGACAAACATTCAACCATATCAATGAGCTTTTTGAAGTACCCTCATGAGTAACCAAATAATTTTCTTTCTTTTTTTTTTTTCTTTTTGAAAAAGATGACCAGCAAGGGGATCTTAACCCTTGACTTCGTGCTGTCAGCACCACTCTCTCCTAAGTGAGCCAACCAGCCATCCCTATATGAGGATAGGAACTCATGGCCTTAGTGTTATCAGCACCACTCTCTCCCAAGTGAGCCACGGGCCGGCCCTAAAGCAAATAATTTTCAGTAGGGATAAGTAGAAAGGAAGTTACTTATATATTAATTGATTTAAGTAATATACCTAGAGTAAAACATACAAATCTTAAGTACGTATAGCTAGATGAATTTTGTTGTGTGACTACCATACAGATTATAAAGGGTCCCTCCTGTTTTTTGATAAGAAGTTTGAAAACTAGAATTTTAAAAGGAGGGAAG
Organism: Galeopterus variegatus; assembly: GCF_000696425.1. Lineage (NCBI taxonomy): Eukaryota > Metazoa > Chordata > Mammalia > Dermoptera > Cynocephalidae > Galeopterus > Galeopterus variegatus. The sequence goes on along the minus strand of NW_007809788.1, from coordinate 505 downwards.
GGGTTAGGAGGAATGTGTAATATCTCTTCTACTTTTGATAGGTGTGAAAAGTAGGATATTATTCTTTGGACTACTGGGCCTTCTTGGGAAGAAAGAAATTGAGCGTGGAGCCAAATCTATCCTTTGCCTTTAATCCTCCATTCTGTAATAGTAATACATTTTTTTAAAAGGCTTTTTTTGTCGTCTAGTATCTAAAGTAAACTAATTGGCACCAATTAGTTTAGGTAAATCAGTATAGAACTATACCTAGAGGAGAAGTCTATTGTTTTATTAAGGGTTTTTTGTCAATGACAGGAGTTACCCATAATATTGCATTCTCTGAGTGCATTATAATTCTGCAGTGATTCTATAATTTTTCTTAGCTAAGTGTAAATAATATTGGATTATTTGTATTATTATTTTTTATTTGAGTAAATTTCTAGTTAACTTATTTGTACTCTGGTTTTTATTTTTATTTTTATTTTTTTTCCTTTTTGTCTTTTTTCGTGTCCGGCAACGGATTGCA
>NW_007809787.1:0-996 GCF_000696425.1 Galeopterus variegatus | reverse complement strand
GGTTGCGATCCGTTGCCGGACACGGAAAAAGACAAAAAAAAAGACAAAAAAAAAAAAAAAATCTGGTTACGGACCAATAGTGAAGGGTGAAATTAAATGCACTGGGCATTTATTATAAAAAGTGTGGTACTAGTTAAGAATTTTAACACAGTATACATATAATCAGTTGTAAAGCTACATGACTACACCAATTGTAGGATTATAGCAATAGCTAACTAAAGCCAAAACAATTCATTGTTTTAGTTATACTAAGTTTCCATTTGTATTGTCAGGGCCAGGGCTCAGACCCCTCACATGCTAGGCTGGATCATAGACCCCTCACATGCAGGTCCACGTTAGATAATTGGGAAAGATCCCGGGAGCCATTGAAAGACGACACAAGCTCAGTCCTCAGCAGCAGCAGCTTACAGCAGCAGTAGCAGCAGAAGCAGCAGTGGTGGCAGTGGCCTCTCAGGGCATCCTGGGCACACTGGCAACAACAGCAGTAGCCTCCAGCAGCAGTAGCGGCCTCCCAATGGCCCAGCTCAGCCCCTGGGGGCATCCTAGGGACACGGCACTGTGGATCAGAGCCACTCATCGTTTATACTTAAGTCCATAAGCCAGGACACCTGGGTACACAGGTGCAATTACATGAGACAATAACCAAGGAACACCTGGGCACATGTTCCTATTTATATCAAATGCTTAGCAGGATTCTGAACATGTGAGGGATCCTGACCATTTTCCTGTATTTTCCCTACAATCCAGCCCTTCAGGGTCCCTTGCTGTACAATCTATGCATTCGGAATCTTCTGCGATGTTCCCTTAGTGAGGATAACTGACCTTTTCATTCCCATATTACATATTCCATCCCAGTAGTCCCAACAGTCTTTAGCTTGTTCCAGCACCAACTCAAAAGTCCAAAGTCTCATCTAAGAATAAAAGTAAGACTCCTTTCAGCTGTGAACCTGCAAAAACAAAAAACAAGTTTATATACTTCCAAGATACAGTGGGACA
>NW_007809786.1:0-996 GCF_000696425.1 Galeopterus variegatus | reverse complement strand
TGGTGGCAGCCCTACTGCCTTGGCTCTAGTAGACATTTCCCTGGTGGGGGCTCTCTGTGGGGGCTCTGACCCCACTTTTCTCCTTGGCATTCCTCTAGTAGATGGTCTCTATGGTGGCTTCGCCCCTGTGGCAGGTATCTGCCTGCACCCCCAGACTGTTCCATACATCCTGTGAAATCTGGGTCGAGGCTGCCACCCCTCCAGTGCTCTCATGTTTTTCAGGCCTGTGACTTAACAATATGTGGACGCCACCAAGGTTTCCAGTTGTGCTCTCCAGAGCAGCCACATGAGCCACACTTGGGGCTGCTTGAGGCAGGGCTGCTCTAGGCAGAGCAGCTGGGATGCAGGGAGCAGAATCCAAAGGCAGTGCTGCCCTGGGTCTGTCCTCTGGAACAACTCGAGCATCTTAGATGTCTGGGCCTGTGATGGGAGGGGCACCCTTACAGACTTCTGGAATACCTTCAGGGCCTTTCTCACATTGTCTTGGCTACTAGCATCTGGTTGCCTCATCACCAGCTAATGTCTTTACCAACCAGTCTACATGCTTCACCCTTGCATTTTTCTCCCGCTCTCAGGTTCTCAACCATGTAGCCAGGCTGCAATTTTTCCAAATCTTTACGCTCTGCTTCCCTTTTAAATTCTGGCTTTACATCATGTCTTTGCTGCCATAACTCAGAATAGGCTGTTAAAAGTAACCACGCAGCTTTCTCAATGCTTTGCTGCTTAGAAATTTTTTCTGCCAAACATTCTGGTTCACAGCTCTTAAGTCTCATCTTCCACTAAGTCCAAGGGCTTGGACACAGTGCAGCCAAGTTCCTTGCTATGGTGTAGCAAGGGTGATGTTTTGTCCAATTCCCAATAAGTTCCTCATTTCTATTGTCATTTCTCTTTGAGACCTCATCATCCGCATGGTCTTTACTGTCCATATTTCTATCTATATTTCTATCACATTCTGGTCACAATGATTTAACCATTTAACTCTAAAATGTTCCAGAC
>NW_007809785.1:0-996 GCF_000696425.1 Galeopterus variegatus | reverse complement strand
TAAAGGACCTAAGACAACCCGTACTGGCTCTCTTATGTATGTTGCCTTCAAGGGCTTGAAAATAACTCATTTGCCCAGAAAAACTCTGGAAATGCAGAACAATATCTTTACTGTGTCACGAAAGAGGACATCTAGCCTAATATTTGTTTTCTAGACTTGCCAGGAAGGTGTTAGACAGAAGCTGTGGTGTGCCTTTCACTACTACAGGGAAAGATTATTAAGGATTCCATATAATCCTAACGAAGGGCTTATCTCTGGATTTCAGAAGGGAAAAACACCCTTCTTGCTTGATGAGTCTTCTGACTGAAGTTATACTCTTAGTCAGTAATGGAGCCAATATTTCTATCCAGGATTTTTTGACTCCCAGGATTTTTTTCTATCCAGGACTTTTTGAGCTGTTAATATTTACCCTACTCTTCTCCCATTCTTTCTCATACATGACCACTGAAGCAGCTCATCTCAAATAGATAGCAACTATAACCATTTAAAAAAACAGTAATGCTGATTTTTTACAATAACACTTTTTTTTAAAGAATAAGGGGAAAACATACAATATCCTAATCTTCCTGCTGGGCTATGCTTTGGTATCTTTTTCTGTGGTTCTAAATCAGCTTTCCACTGGACTGTATCTATTTCAAAACATGAGCTTATCTTGTATTCAAAGGACTAGTGAACAATTAGCAAAGCTTGTCCTAAGTCATTAATTAATAGTCTCTGTTTAATCTCTCCTGAAACTGGTGAGCCCTCTGTTCTTGTGTTTTATTTTGATCTCTTTGAAATGCAAATTATTTGCTCTTCTCCTACTGTTCTGAATCTTCTTTTGGCCTACATAGAAACACTTGGACATATAGAGTATGCCTATTCTACTTAAGACTTTTAAAGATAAAAGTGTTTTTTGTGTAGCCTTGAGATTTGTCTCTTTGAAATTAATTTTACTAATTAAAGGGTAGTTGGCTTAAGATACCTGATGGCCTTACAATTGTGTGAAATGCCCCA
>NW_007809784.1:0-996 GCF_000696425.1 Galeopterus variegatus | reverse complement strand
GAATTGCATTCCACTTTTTTTACCTTGATCAGTATTCTTCATAATGACCTTGATGACCATATTCAAACTCAGAATGTTTCAACTCTTTGGATTTCTGCATTGAAACATGGCAGCATTAAGAGATGTGGCTGCTGGCCTCTGGGTCAACTCTTATATCCCCATCTCTAAATTGTGTCTTTAACCACAAGGGGTTTTTCATACACATGTGTGGAAGTCCTTAGTATACATGTCCAAGCTTTGTCCAGATTCCTCTCCCAACAGATCATGGCTAATAATACAGTCAGATCTTTGGAGGCACCAGCAAACCTGGAAGCAAGAGCAGGAAAACTTAAGCTGGCAATAGCAATTTCAAATGCTAGTTGCTAGGTGTATGGTTCTGAAAGGGGGACATGGGGTTCATCTAGGTACATGGAAGAGGAGGATTGATGAGAAGAGGATCAGAGAGAGGTCCTCGAAAGTACAGGGCCCAAGACAAGGTTCCTCTTATCTGAGTCTGATGGTGATACTGCAGGTAAACCGTGGTTTCTACCTTTTTCATTAATTATTAGCTGTGTCTTTTAAGATAATTAACCATCACTCTAACTGGTCTAAGTTGGTAAGTTTCTTAAGGCACTAAGTTTCTAGTGCCAGAAAACCTTGTTTTAAATTTCTTCTTCACCAGTAAGTAACACTGTGACCATGTGTAAAGTAGTTAATCTCTCTGCCCCTCCATTTTCTCATCCAAAAATTGTGGATAATCATAGTTCCTATCTCAGAGGGCTATTATGAGGGTTAATATAACAAGTTAATATTTCTAAAGTGCACAGTATGCTTTCTAGCACTAAGAAATACTGTGTGTTTGTTTAAAAAGGTAAAATAAATACCCTCCTCATTTGTAAAAAATGAGGATAGTAATAGTGTCTATCTCATGGAGCTGCGGCAATGATTAAATGAGGTAATGACTACAAAGTACTTGTTTAGTGTCTGGTCCTTGGTAGTAGTAAGTGTAACAAAGTA